>NC_143045.1:35597500-35737500 GCF_057628025.1 Oncorhynchus mykiss
ATGAATGCCTGTTTGCAGATCTTACCAGTTACAAAACAAGAGCAAATTTAATTTTTAATACCAATCGAGGGAACATATGGAAAAAGGTTATTTGCAACCATTTCCCTTTCTCAAAAAAGAGGGGCATCAGCCAAGGATGTCAGATCAGCATTTTTGAAGAAGCTGACCAGAGCAACACATATCAAACAGTAAACTTATATAATAATGGAACTGTATTGATACAAGGCAATGATTCAAGCCTCCAGGCTTTTGAGAATAGGTTTGCTACCCTAAAAGAAGACGCTGACATCATCTCAGAAAATGAGGAAAAAGTCAAGGAGGGAGATGGAGAAAAGCAGACCCCAATGGTCTCTGTGACCCAGCAGGAAGCCCTCAACGTCCCTTTACCTACCTCACCTGCAGCAGACAGAGTCAAGGACATGACAATTTCAATAAGAACACCTGCTATGCAACGTTTCCACAACACCCTCTCTCTAGTCGAAGCAGAGGTCATAGAACTCAGAGAGAAGAAGCTTCAAGAGGAGGACACTGTCCAGAAACTCAAAGAAGAGATGAAACAGTTCAGGGAGGAGAGCAGAGCATCCATAGCTAAATTAGAAAGCAGAATGGACAAGCTGAGTCAGACAAATGATGACCTCAGAGTACATCTGAGCACAACAAGAAAGGAGCTCGAACAAAAAGAGAGGTACATTGACACCCTCAACCGGCAGAGAGTCATTGTGTCCTCTGCATCTAGAGAACATGTCCACCAGCTTGGTACAACACAAGCAGAACCTGAGACCAGCATGGCCTCCACTACACAGCCGGATGACACTGCACCAGCCTACCAGTCTGCTCCAGCCCAGGTCAACCTACCAGCCTCTCAGTCTGCTCCAGCCCAGGTCAACCTACCAGCCTCCCAGTCTGCTCCAGCCCAGGTCAGAATACCAGCCTCCCAGTCTGCTCCAGCCCAGGTTAACCTACCAGCCTCCCAGTCTGCTCCAGCCCAGGTCAACCTACCAGCCTCCCAGTCTGCTCCAGCCCAGGTCAGAATACCAGCCTCCCAGTCTGCTCCAGCCCAGGTTAACCTACCAGCCTCCCAGTCTGCTCCAGCCCAGGTCAACCTACCAGCCTCCCAGTCTGCTCCAGCCCAGGTCAGAATACCAGCCTCCCAGTCTGCTCCAGCCCAGGTTAACCTACCAGCCTCCCAGTCTGCTCCAGCCCAGGTCAGAATACCAGCCTCCCAGTCTGCTCCACCCAGACAATCACCCACAACTGTAATTCTAATTGATTCAAATGGGAAGTTCTTAGTCCAGGAAAGATTATTCCCTAGACACCAGGTGTATAAGTTCTGGTGTCCTACAACTGAGAGTGCAATGCAGCTACTCAGTCAGACCAGGATTGACACCCCTGACAACATCATCATCCACACTGGCACAAACGACCTTCATGCCAAAGGTGAAAATGTATCTGGGGCAGTGAGAAGAGTGGCAGAACGGGCACAGGCTATGTTCCCAACAACCAATATAGTTGTGTCCACCCTCCTACCAAGAAAAGACTTCCCAGAAAAGTTGATCGACAAAATAAATCAACAGATCACTGTGGACTGTGCCTCACTGCTCAACGTCAGAACGGCTCACCACCCCACTCTGACATGTCAACACTTATATGATAATATACATCTTGATCAGGACAGTATCAGAACCTTTGCCAAGGACCTAAAAGATGCAACACTTGGCAGGGACCCACACACCCATCACCCCAGCAACAAAGGTCCCCCGCCCCACCTTCTGAAACAACAGTACCTCCACCATCCCGAGGAGAAAAGAGCCAGACATGGCTTATTACAGCACAGCTCTACTAGACCAGGCCCAACACAGCACAGCTCTACTAGACCCGGCCCATCACAACACAGCTCTACTAGACCCGGCCCTTCACAACACAGCTCTACTAGACCCGGCCCATCCCAACACAGCTCTACTAGACCTGGCCCATCACAACACAGCTCTACTAGACCCGGCCCATCACAACACAGCTCTACTAGACCCGGCCCATCACAACACAGCTCTACTAGACCCGGCCCATCACAACACAGCTCTACTAGACCCGGCCCATCACAACACAGCTCTACTAGACCCGGCCCATCACAACACAGCTCTACTAGACCTGTCCCATCACAACACAGCTCTACTAGACCCAGCCCATCACAACACAGCTCTGACCACTACTCCAGGGTCGGTCAGAACACTGCCCTTCAGGGAAGTAGACCACATGATGCAGTCCACACCATGTATCAATTAGATCGTCAGCCTACATATGCTGAGGTAACCTCTGGCAGAAGACCCCTAGAACAATCAGAGATAGGAGAGGTGCGCCAACTACTGCAACTAATATGCAGACTACTGAGCTAGACAGTCCCTTTAATTCACACACGGGCACACACGCGCACACACACACACACACAAACACACAGGGTTGCAGATTGCACATAAAATAAGTACAGTGCAATCTTATTCCATTCTTATTCATTTGTTTACAAATATTCCTAAATGTATTGACACCGGTATTATAATAATTATTATATGTAATGGTGTGTGTGTGTGTGTGTGTGTGTGTGCGCGTGTGTGTGTATGTATGTATGTATGTGTGTATATGTGTATGTGCATGTATGTGTGTATATATATATATATATGTGTATGTGTATATATATGTATATATATATATGTATGTATGTGTGTGTGTGTGTATGTATGTGTGTGTGTGTGTGTGTGTGTGTGTGTGTGTGTGTGTGTGTGTGTGTGTGTGTGTATGTGTGTATATGTATGTGTATGTATATATATGTATGTATGTGTATGTGTATGTATATATATATATATATATATATGTATGTGTATGTATATATGTATGTATGTGTGTATATATGTATGTATGTATATGTATATATATATGTATATATATATATATATATATATATATAGTATTTAATTTTTTTTGTTATTTTCGATGTACTTTACTCAAACCAGTGAATATCACTTATTATAAATGAGATCATTAACTATCAGCTCTTGGAATATCCAGGGCCTATACTCTTCACATTTTGGTTATAAAACAACTAATCCAGAATTGATTAAAAACATCAAGGGACAGGACATCATAATCCTACTGGAAACATGGTGTCGTGGAGACATAGATACTCAGTGTCCCTCAGGCTATAGAGAAAGTTTACTACCATCAATCAAACATAAAAATGTTAAACGGGGCCGAGACTCAGGTGGAATCATCATTTGGCATAAGCAGGACTTAGCACTGAATGAAATGAAAAAAGGTACCACTCACATTTGGCTAAAACTTAACAAAGGTACAATCTATTGTGACAATGATGTATACATATGTGCAGCTTATGCTCCTCCTTCAGATTCATCATATTATGATGATCAGTTTTTTGACAATCTCCAGACAGAAATCATTACATTTCAGGCGCAGGGTAAAGTGCTTCTTTGTGGAGATTTCAATGCAAGAACAGGTTCTGAGCCTGACTACACTGATGCGGGAGGTAACCACCACATATTTGGACACCCCTCCTTGTACAGTAGCCCTATTATAAATAATAGAAACAGTCCTGACCAAATACTGAACAAAAATGGAAAAGAGTTAGTACATCTCTGTCGAGCCTTAGGCCTGTACATGCTTAATGGTAGAATCAGAGGGGACTCTTTAGGTCAGTTTACTTACTGCTCAGCTCTTGGGACAAGTGTAGTCGATTATGCCATCACTGACATTGACCCCTCCTCCATTAGTGCATTCACTGTCAGACCACAGACACCATTGTCAGATCACAGTCAGATCAACGTGTTTCTGAAGAAATTAACTGGCAATATTCATTCAAAAAAACAGCCCAATAAACTTTACAACATAAACCAATCGTTCAGATGGGCTCCAAACAGTGCAGAGGCATTCATTGAAACATTGAACTCAAATGAAATGATGAACTCTATACAGTTTTTCAATAACTCACAGTACCAAAACAATAAAGATGGTGTCAATTCAGCTACTCAAAACATCAACTGCATATTCCAAAAAGCAGCATTGAAAGCAAATTTGAGAAAACCAAAGCAATGCAACATCAGAAGCAAAAATCAAAATGTTTCTGACAAATGGTTTGATAATGAATGTAAAACAATTAGAAAACACCTAAGACAAATGTCAAACAAAAAACATAAGCAGCAAAACAACCCAGAGCTACGATATGAATACTTTGAAACTCTGAAACAGTATAAACAAACACTGAAATGCAAGAAATTGAATTATACCAACAAGACACTTGATGAAATTGAAAACGCAATTGACCAAAATCAGTTCTGGGACATGTGGAACAATTTAAGCACATCAAAGCCACAAGAATTAGCCATACAAGATGTAGGAATTTGGAAAACTTACTTTGATAATCTATACAAAAACATCCCACAAAAAGACTTACAACAGAACCAATTAGAAATTAAAGAAAAATTGAACATCCTTGAATCAGTCATTAAAAACAACCAAAATCCATTAGATTACCCAATAACCCAACAAGAACTAAATGAAAAGCTAAAATCTATTAAATCAAAAAAGGCTTGTGGTGTAGACAACATCAGAAATGAAATGCTGAAAAACAGCACACCTGAGTTGCAAAATGCTGTGCTTAAATTGTTCAACATGGTTTTAACTTCTGGCTGCTTCCCTGATGTCTGGAACCAGGGGCTCATCTCCCCTATCCACAAAAGTGGAGACAAATCAGACCCCAATAATTACAGGGGAATTTGCGTCAACAGTAACTTGGGAAAGATTTTCTGTAGCATTTTGAATTCAAGAATTCAAACCTTTCTTCAAGAAAAAAATGTAATAAGTAAATGTCAAATTGGCTTTCTCCCTAACCATCGCACTACTGACCATATATACACCTTACACACACTAATTAATAAACACGTCCACCAAAAAAAAGAGGGCAAAATCTTTGCTTGCTTTATTGACTTTAAAAAAGCATTTGATTCGATTTGGCACGAAGGGCTATTCTACAAAATTCTACAAAGTGGGCTTGGTGGTAAGGTGTATGACTTAATAAAATGTATGTACACAGAAAATAAGTGTGCAATAAAAATCAAAAACCAAAGAACAGAATTTTTTTCACAATGTCGAGGTGTGAGACAAGGCTGCAATTTGAGTCCAAATCTTTTCAACATTTATATCAATGAATTAGCAGACATGTTGGACCAATCTCCAGCCCCAGGACTCACACTATTTGACACAGAGGTGAAATACCTGCTATATGCTGATGACTTGGTACTTCTATCACCAACCAAAGAAGGTCTTCAACAAAACATTAATATTCTGGAGCAATATTGCCATAATTGGGCCCTGGCAGTAAATTTCCAAAAAACTAAAATCATGATTTTCCAAAAAAAACCCAGATGTCAGAAACACAAATGTAAATTCACCCTGAACAACACCTTAATTGAACACACAAAACATTACACCTACCTTGGTCTGACCATATCTGCATCGGGAAACTTTAATATGGCAGTGAAGGCACTCAAAGAAAAAGCCCGCAGAGCAATGTATGCAATAAAAATGAAATTATTCAAAATCAACATCCCAATTAGAATTTGGACTAAAATATTTGACAGTGTAATCCTACCAATAGCACTTTATGGAAGTGAGGTTTGGGGGCCACTCAATAAACTGGATTTTAAAATGTGGGACAAACATCCAATTGAAGCCCTACATGCAGAATTCTGTCGGAAAATTCTACAAGTCCAGAGAAATACACCAACTAATGCATGTAGGGCAGAATTGGGCCGTTTTCCAGTAATAATGAAAATACAGAAAAGATCATTAAAATTTTGGCTACATCTAAATTCAAGTCCAATTTCGAGTCTGCAATTTAAAGCACTTCAAGCCCAAGAGCTGAGCCCAGAAACGAGCCCTCTCAGTCAGCTGGTGTTGGACCTCACCAACCAAGCTGACGCCAGCACTGCTTCAAAAGAAAGAATTCCAATAAGCAAAATTATGAACCAATCAAAGGAATCATATTTACAATACTGGAAAAACGAAACAAAATCCCAAAGCCGACTAAATTGCTATCTGACCCTAAACAGAGAATATGAATTGGCTGATTATCTCTACTCTGTCAGAGATACGAAGCAGAGACAGATCCTTACCAAGTACAGGCTGAGTGACCACCGATTGGCAATAGAAACCGGCAGACATAAAAAGACATGGCTACCCAAAGAGGAGCGTGTATGTGGTCACTGCATGACAGGGGAGGTAGAGACAGAGATGCACTTTCTCCTTTACTGTGATAAATATTCCTCACAAAGAGATTCATTATTCACAGAAATGACTACATATATTCCAAATTTTTACAAATTGAACCCAGAGGAAAAACTAAGAATACTCATGGGCGAAGGAGCAATGGCTCCTCTTGCAGCCAAATATGTATTTTCCTGCCATAGCCTGAGGGACACTGAATAATAACATCTGCATAGTAAACAGTAACTTACTTATTATTACTATTATTGTTATTACTATAATTATCAATGTTTACTGTAGACTGTTACCATTTTATTGCTATTATTTTTGTATTTAATTTTGTATTATTATTTACTACCATTTTATATTATTATTTGCTATCATTTATAATTTTGTTACAATGTATATTGTATACATTGTTGCTTTGGCAATATTGACACAATGTTTTTCATGCCAATAAAGCAGCTTGAATTTGAATTTGAATTTGAGAGAGAGGAAGAGGAAGAGGAAGAGGAAGAGGAAGAGATCTCGAGAGGAAGAGATCTCGAGAGGAAGAGATCGAGAGGAAGAGATCGAGAGGAAGAGATCTCGAGAGAGAGAGAGAGAGAGAGAGAGAGGGAGAGAGAGAGGGAGAGAGAGAGGGAGAGAGATGGAGAGAGAGATGGAGAGAGAGATGGAGCGAGAGATGAGAGAGCGATGAGAGAGAGATCAGAGAGAGAGGGATCGAGAGAGAGAGAGAGAGAGGGATCTCGAGAGAGAGAGAGAGAGAGAGAGAGAGGGATCTCGAGAGAGAGAGAGAGAGAGAGAGAGAGAGAGGGATCTCGAGAGAGAGAGAGAGAGAGAGAGAGAGGGATCTCGAGAGAGAGAGAGAGAGAGAGAGAGAGAGAGAGAGAGATCTCGAGAGAGAGAGAGAGAGAGAGAGAGAGAGAGAGAGAGAGAGAGAGAGAGAGAGAGAGAGAGAGAGAGAGAGAGAGAGAGAGAGAGAGAGAGAGAGAGAGGGATCTCGAGAGAGCAGAGGGGATCTCGAGAGAGAGAGAGAGAGAGAGAGAGAGAGAGAGAGAGAGAGGGATCGAGAGAGAGAGAGGGAGGGATCGAGAGAGAGAGAGGGAGGGATCGAGAGAGAGAGAGGGAGGGATCGAGAGAGAGAGAGAGGGATCGAGCAGAGGGGAGAGAGGGGGAGAGAGGGGGAGAGAGGGGGAGAGAGGAGATCGAGATCAAGAGAGGAAAAGATCAAGAGAGGAAAAGATCGAGAGGAAGAGATCTCGAGAGGAAGAGATCTCGAGAGGAAGAGATCTCGAGGAAGAGATCTCGAGAGGAAGAGATCTCGAGAGGAAGAGATCTCGAGAGGAAGAGATCTCGAGAGGAAGAGATCGAGAGGAAGAGATCTCGAGAGGAAGAGATCTCGAGAGAGAGAGAGAGAGAGAGGAGAGAGAGGGAGAGAGAGGGAGAGAGATGGAGAGAGAGATGGAGAGAGAGATGGAGCGAGAGATGAGAGAGCGATGAGAGAGAGATCAGAGAGAGAGGGATCGAGAGAGAGAGAGAGAGAGAGGGATCTCGAGAGAGAGAGAGAGAGGGATCTCGAGAGAGAGGGATCTCGAGAGAGAGAGAGAGAGAGAGAGAGAGAGAGAGAGAGAGAGAGAGGGATCTCGAGAGAGAGAGAGAGAGAGAGAGAGAGAGAGAGAGGAGAGAGAGAGAGAGGGATCTCGAGAGAGAGAGGGATCTCGAGAGAGAGAGGGATCTCGAGAGAGAGAGAGAGAGAGAGAGAGAGAGAGAGAGAGAGAGAGAGAGAGAGAGAGAGAGAGAGGGATCTCGAGAGAGAGGGATCTCGAGAAAGAGAGGGAGAGATAGAGAGAGAGATATCGAGAGAGAGAGAGATATCGAGAGAGAGAGAGACATAGAGATCGAGCGAGAGAGAGGGATCGAGAGAGAGGGAGGGATCGAGAGAGAGAGAGAGGGAGGGATCGAGAGAGAGAGAGGGAGGGATCGAGAGAGAGAGAGGGAGGGATCGAGAGAGAGAGAGAGATATCGAGAGAGAGAGAGAGACATAGAGATCGAGCGAGAGATAGAGATCGAGAGAGAGGGAGGGATCGAGAGAGAGAGAGGGAGGGATCGAGAGAGAGAGAGGGAGGGATCGAGAGAGAGAGAGGGAGGGATCGAGAGAGAGAGAGAGGGATCGAGAGAGAGAGAGAGGGATCGAGAGAGAGAGAGAGAGGGATCGAGAGAGAGAGAGGGAGGGATCGAGAGAGAGAGAGGGAGGGATCGAGAGAGAGAGAGGGAGGGATCGAGAGAGAGAGAGGGAGGGATCGAGAGAGAGAGAGGGATCGAGAGAGAGAGAGGGAGGGATCGATAGAGAGAGAGGGATCGAGAGAGAGAGAGGGATCCGAGAGAGAGAGAGGGATCGAGAGAGAGAGAGGGATCGAGAGAGAGAGAGGGATCGAGAGAGAGAGAGGGATCGAGAGAGAGAGAGGGATCGAGAGAGAGAGAGGGATCGAGAGAGAGATCGAGAGGGAGAGAGGGATCGAGAGAGAGAGAGGGATCGACAGGGAGAGAGGGATCGAGAGGGAGAGGGATCGAGAGAGAGGGGGAGAGAGGGGGGGAGAGAGGGGGAGAGAGAGAGGGAGAGAGGGGGAGAGGGGGAGAGAGGGAGATCGAGAGAGAGATCGAGAGAGAGAAAAGATCAAGAGAGGAAAAGATAGAGAGGAAGAGATCTCGAGAGGAAGAGATCTCGAGAGGAAGAGATCTCGAGAGGAAGAGATCTCGAGAGGAAGAGATCGAGAGGAAGAGATCTCGAGAGAGGGATCGAGAGAGAGAGAGGGATCGAGAGAGAGAGAGGGAGGGATCGAGAGAGAGAGAGGGAGGGATCGAGAGAGAGAGAGGGAGGGATCGAGAGAGAGAGAGGGAGGGATCGAGAGGGGGAGAGAGAGGGGGAGAGAGAGGGGGAGAGAGAGGGGGAGAGAGAGGGGGAGAGAGAGGGGGAGAGAGAGAGATCGAGATCAAGAGAGGAAAAGATCAAGAGAGGAAAAGATCGAGAGGAAGAGATCTCGAAAGGAAGAGATCTCGAGAGGAAGAGATCGAGAGGAAGAGATCTCGAGAGGAAGAGATCTCGAGAGGAAGAGATCGAGAGGAAGAGATCTCGAGAGGAAGAGATCTCGAGAGAGAGAGAGAGAGGGAGAGAGAGAGGGAGAGAGATGGAGAGAGAGATGGAGAGAGAGATGGAGAGAGAGATGGAGAGAGAGATGAGAGAGAGAGGGAGAGGGAGGGGGAGAGAGGGGAGAGAGGGGGAGAGATCGAGAGAGAGATCGAGATAAAGAGAGGAAAAGATCGAGAGAGAGAGAGAGAGAGGGATCAAGAGAGAGAGAGGGACCGAGAGAGAGAGGGATCGAGAGAGAGAGGGATCGAGAGAGAGAGGGATCGAGAGAGAGAGGGATCGAGAGAGAGAGGGATCGAGAGAGAGAGAGGGATCGAGAGAAAGAGAGGGATCGAGAGAGAGAGAGGGATCGAGAGAGAGAGAGGGATCGAGAGAGAGAGAGGGAGAGCGAGAGAGGGATTTGCCAAATTATCCACCAAGCAATGGATCAATACACAGATAAGCTAATCACAGCAAATGTGTTGAGAGTCAAGTGTGTGCGCCAGTCAGTCAGTCAGTCAGTCAGTCAGCCAGCCAGCCAGCCAGAGTGGTGCTCCGATTTGTGTGCCCCATATGTATTTTACTGCTGAGTGTAGACTGTGTACATGTTATTTAGTGTTGACTCAGTGTGTGTGTGTGTTGCTCTGTGTCTGAATAATCAGGCCTTGACAGGATCACCTCCTGTTGCTGATAGAAAATAAAGGTGCCCCCATGTGCATCCCTCTCGCTCCCTTGTTCGTAGGGGGGGGGTTCTAGACTCAGCAGGGTCAGGGATCTAGACTTTCTACAAGGCTACTGAAAAAGTAGTAGTTTTCAATAGGCGTAAGGTGTTGCAATGTGAACATGTTCAAATGCATCTCTCTCTCCTCCTCCTCCTCCTCCTCCTCCTCCTCCTCCTCCTCCTACCCTATACGGCCCCAGGCAGACACACGGCCTGAGGCTCCATCCAGGCAGAGCAGCTATGTGCAGACACACACACAATCACAAGCCTACAGGATAACATGCACTGATCCATCGCCTCATCTTCAACAACTCTCACTCCTTTCTTCAGATTCACTCTCAATCCTTCACCCCTCTTTCCCAGAGAGAGGCAGAGAGAGAAAGAATGGCAGAGTGGCAGGGAGAGCGAGAGAGGGGCAGGGAGAGCGAGAGAGGGGCAGGGAGAGCGAGAGAGGGGCAGGGAGAGCGAGAGAGGGGCAGGGAGAGCGAGAGAGGGGCAGGAGAGAGAGCGAGAGAGGGACAGGAGAGAGAGCGAGAGAGGGACAGGGAGAGCAAGAGAGGGGCAGGGAGAGCGAGAGAGGGGCAGGGAGAGCGAGAGAGGGGCAGGGAGAGCGAGGCAGGAGAGCAAGGCAGGAGAGCGAGGCAGGGAGAGCGAGGCAGGAGAGCGAGGCAGGAGAGCGAGGCAGGAGAGCGAGGCAGGGAGAGCGAGGCAGGGAGAGCGAGGCAGGGAGAGCGAGAGAGAATGAATAAGGCCAGGTATAAATGATTCAGCTGCTGACTGTTGAGAGGAACACTGCAGCAGCATAGTAAGCCAAGAGTGCGCGCCACTCTGCGGGAACCCTGTGCGCGCCACTCTGTGGGAACCCTGTGCGCGCCACTCTGTGGGAACCCTGTGCGCGCCACTCTGTGGGAACCCTGTGCGCGCCAGTCCTGTTGGTTAACTAGCTATCGCTGGCCAAAGGACAGGTTCAGAGGCAGCCTCTGACACACACACAGACACGGTTAGTTGGGTTAATGCTGGGCTTGGAACCTGCACACTGCCACTTCAGACCACTGGTTCCATGCTAAGTGTCATTGATTGGAAGTGAAGAAGAGAGATAGCAGGTCAGAGTCACTGATTGGAACCCACTCAACCTCAATCAGATATATTCCTCTCTCCCATCTCTTTACCCCTTCCGTACTCTGGTTCTCTCTCCTCTTCCGTTTGCCTGCTCTCCCTTTCCCCATTCCATCACAGCTCCACCTCCCCAGGTCTCCATGGTGACGGCTGGCTCACACTTGATAAAGGAGGTCATCAGTACAATCTAATGGCAGTGTTTCTAATTCAATAAGACAGAGGGAACCAACCCACCGTGATACCACTAATCTACCCCCACAAACATACACAGTCTGCTACCACTACTGTTGCCACTCAAATCCAATCTTAATAAACAAGTACTGCTGTTTTCCTTTCCTCTCTGGTAGCTTAGTATAAACTGGGTGGTTCGAGCCCTGAATGAAGATTGGTTGACAGCTGTGGTATATCAGGCCATATACCACGGGTATGACAAAACATTTATTTTAACTGCTCTAATTACGTTGGTAACCAGTTTATAATAGCGATAAGGCAAACCTCGGGGGTTTGTGGTATATGGGCAATATACCACAGCTATGGGCTGAGTCCAGGCACTCCGCATTACGTCGTGCCTAAGAACAGCTCTTAGCCGTGGTATATTGGCCATATACCCCACCCCCTCGAGACGTATTGCTTCATTAATTGGCCAGAGATTCTGCTCAACCGTCATGTTCAGCAGTCAGGAAACAAAACCTCTGCAAATTGAAAGACATCCAATAGTCAAAGGTTAATGAAATACAAATCATATAGAGAGAAATAGTCCTATAATTCCTAGAATAACTACAACCTAAAACTTCTTACCTGGGAATATTGAAGACTCATGTTAAAAGGAACCACCAGTTTTCATATGTTAAACGTTAGCTGTCTTAAATGGCACATATTGCACTTTTACTTTCTTCTCCAACACTTTGTTTTCGCATTAACACTGGAGTGATAAATGATCAGATGGTCATGTGCAGGTAGAGATACTAGTGTGCAAAAGAGCAGAAAAGTAAATAAATATAAACAGTATGGGGATGAGGTAGGTAAATTGGGTGGGCTATTTACCGATGGACTATGTACAGCTGCAGCGATCGGTTAGCTGCTCAGATAGCAGATGTTTGAAGTTGGTGAGGGAGATAAAAGTCTCCAACTTCAACGATTTTTGCAATTCGTTCCAATCACAGGCAGCAGAGAACTGGAAGGAAAGGCAGCCAAATGAGGTGTTGGCTTTAGGGATTATCAGTGAGATACACCTGCTGGAGCACGTGCACCGGGTGGGTGTTGCCAGTGTGACCAGTGAACCGAGATAAGGCGGAGCGTTACCTAGCATGGACTTGTAGATGACCTGGAACCAGTGGGTCTGGCGACGAATATGTAGCGAGGGCCAGCCGACTAGAGCATGCAGGTCGCAGTGGTGGGTGGTATAAGGTGCTTTAGTGCCATCCGTTTTGTTACTGTGATAAACTGCATCAGAGTATTGCAGTAGAGTATTAGAAGCTATTTTGTAGATGACGTCGCCGAAGTCGAGGATCGGTAGGATAGTCAGTTTTACTAGGGTAAGTTTGGCGGCGTGAGTTTGTTGCGAAATAGAAAGCGAAATAGAAAGCCAATTCTAGATTTGATTTTGGATTGGAGATGTTTGATATGAGTCTGGAAGGAGAGTTTACAGTCTAGCCAGACACCTAGGTACTTATAGATGTCCACATATCCTAGGTCGGAACCATGCAGGGTGGTGATGCTAGTCGGGCGAGCGGGTGCAGGCAGCGAACGGATGAAAAGCATGCATTTCGTTTTACTAGCGTTTAAGAGCAGTTGGAGGCCACGGAAGGAGCGTTGTATGGCATTGAAGCTCGTTTGGAGGTTAGATAGCACAGTGTCCAAGAAAGGGCCAGAAGTATACCGAATGGTGTCGTCTACGTAGAGGTGGATCAGGAAATCGCCCGCAGCAAGAGCAACATCATTGATATATACAGAGAAACGAGTCGGCCCGAGAATTGAACCCTGTGGCACCCGCATAGAGACTGCCAGAGGACCGGACAGCGTGCCCTCCGATTTGACACACTGAACTCTGTCTGCAAAGTAGTTGGTGAACCAGGCCACGCAGTCATTAGAAAAACCGAGGCTACTGAGTCTGCCGATAAGAATATGGGTGATTGACAGAGTCGAAAGCCTTGGCCAGGTCGATAAAGACGGCTGCACAGTACTGTCTTTTATCGATGGCGGTTATGATATCGTTTAGTACCTTGAGCGTGGCTGAGGTGCACCCGTGACCGGCTCGGAAACCAGATTGCACAGCGGAGAAGGTACGGTGGGATTCGAGATGGTCAGTGATCTGTTTGTTGACTTGGCTTTCGAAGAACTTAGAAAGTCAGGGCAGAATGGATATAGGTCTGTAACGGTTTGGGTCCAGGGTGTCTCCCCCTTTGAAGAGGGGGATGACCGCGGCAGCTTTCCAGTCCTTGGGGATCACAGACGATATGAAAGAGAGGTTGAACAGGCTGGTAATAGGGGTTGCGACAATGGCGGCGGATAGTTTCAGAAATAGAGGGTCCAGATTCTCAAGCCCAGCTGATTTGTACAGGTCCAGGTTTTGCAGCTCTTTCAGAACATCTGCTATCTGGATTTGGGTAAAGGAGAAGCTGGGGAGGCTTGGGTGAGTAGCTGCGGGGGGAGCGGAGCTGTTGGCCAAGGTTGGAGTAGCCAGGAGGAAGGCATGGTCAGCCGTTGAGAAATGCTTGTTTGAGTTTTTGATTATCATGGATTTATCGGTGGTGACCGTGTTACCTAGCCTCAGTGCAGTGGGCAGCTGGGAGGAGGTGCTCTTATTCTCCATGGACTTTACAGTGTCCCAGAACTTTTTGGAGTTTTCTGCTTGAAAAAAGCTAGCCTTTGCTAGTGACTGCGTGTATAGGCTCCTGACTTCCCTGAACAGTTGCATGTCGCGGGGACTATTCGATGCTATTGCAGTCCGCCACAGGATGTTTTTGTGCTGGTCGAGGGCAGTCAGGTCTGGAGTGAACCAGGGGCTATATCTGTTCTTAGTTCTGCTTTTTTTTGAACGGAGCAAGCTTATCTAAGATGGTGAGGAAGTTACTTTTAAAGAAAGACCAGGCATCCTCAACTGACGGGATGAGGTCAATATCCTTCCAGGATACCCGAGCCAGGTCGATTAGAAAGGCCTGCTCGCAGAAGTGTTTAAGGGAGTGTTTGACAGTGATTATGGGTGGTCGTTTGACTGCGGACCCGTAGCGGATACAGGCAATGAGGCAGTGATTGCTGAGATCCTGATTGAAGACAGCAGAGGTGTATTTGGAGGGCCAGTTGGTCAGGATAACATCTATGAGGGTGCCCTTGTTTACAGATTTAGGGTTGTGCCTGGTGGGTTCTTGATGATTTGTGTGAGATTGAGGGCATCTAGCTGTTGATGAGACCTGTGTTCATTTTCTAATGCCTGCTACAAGATGTTAGTCATTATTAGTGAATTTGCATTATACATGGTTCTAGTTAAATCTGTAATGACAAAAGGGCATTTTTCATAGACTTGAATGCCAAATTAATGATCTTTGCAACAACATCAAAAAAGCAGGTTTAACTATATAGATAAAATATTAGTAGTGGGTCTTATGACTGTGGAAAGCCTATATTTAGCCTAGGTATGACTGAACTCATTAGATTATTGCTGACAGTCTGAAATGCAGTGTATTTAAACTTTAAATGCACAATTTTTAGAAAACAAATATTTTTTAGGTTATATATCTATTGTGAATCGCCCAGAAGTTTGAAAAAAAAATAGAGATAGGATTTTTAGGCCACATCGCCCAGGCCTACCCAGGACCCCATGGCACGTCCTAGCTGTGCCTGAATAAAAAGACGAGGTGAAGTGTCTGTGTGTCAGAGTATGACAGCGTGTGTCTGTGTTTTAACTGGTCGATGTTGAGTGTTTTTGGCCCCTTGGTTGTGAAAAGCCCATTCTTCCCCTAAGCTCTCCATTCCACAGACCACTTAAAACTATTCCTCACAGGACAATCACACTGAACCAACACATCAGAGCGAGACTGAGATCTTTAAATTCACACAGGCATTATGAGTGATCGACACCTTTGTGTCAGAGCTTTAGTTCACACAACCAATGATGGGGCATATGGGGGGGGCAGGGGGGGCGATTAAGTGCCAACACCTGATCCCAGACTCAGCCGAGCAGCTAGGGGGACTTAATTAGGCAGAACACACTCAGTGGCCATGGGGCACAACAATAACAGAGAGAGCAGCTGTTCCTAGTGATGTGCACAGCTCCATGCTAACCGCTACATGCTAACACTGTGTGCGGGAGCAGGTGTTTTTTGTGCTCCTTCTCTTGGGTTCTCTAGTGGGCCTAGTTGGTAGTTATGGAGGGGGAGGGTGAAGGGGTGATTACAGTGAAAAGAATATAAACTTATATTCTCCCCCCCCACCTCTCCTCCAGCATCTGCTGTCTGGGCAGCCTTGTGTTATTAAGACATAATGACATACTACTACTATTCAACATATGCTCCTCCCCCATCACTCAGAAATAACCCTGGGCTCTGTAGTGTCAGTAGTAGATAGCCCTCTACTAGATTCACGTTACAGACACACGTGAGAGGGAGGCACTTTCTTGCCACAAGGACTGATTCTAGCTCTGAAAGTTTGAAACTCTTATTGGCCAAGCCATCTAAGGCTTTGCCTAAATACAGCCTTCGTGAAGATATTGGGTGAAGGATTAACGTATGAAGAGTGGATTAAGAGGGATGATTGCGTGGAATACCGCATCATTAAATGCAGATGACATTATTTTACGAGATCATTTCCTTTTGGTCGCTGCCGTGTATATTACCCCCCAAGCAGACACCGCGACGACTCCATGCAGACACCGCGACAACTATTTGCAAACTTGAAACCGCATATCCCGAGGCTGCATTGATTGTAGGCTGACATTACCAAAAGTATGTGGACACCTGCTCGTAGAACATCTCAATCCAAAATCATGGAGTTGGTCTCGCCTTTTGCTGCTGTAACAGCCTCCACTCTTCTGGGAAGGCGTTCCATTAGATGTTGGAATATTGCTGCGGGGACAAGAGCATTAGTGAGGTCGGGCACTGATGTTGGGTGATTATGGCCAATTCCAATACATCCCCAAGGTGTTCGATGGGGTTGAGGTCAGGGCTTTTTGCAGGCCAGTCAAGTTCTTCAACACCGATCTCACAAACCATTTCTGTATGGACCTCGCTTTTTGCACTGGGGCATTGTCATGCTGAAACAGGAAAGGGCCTTCCACAAACTGTTGCCACAAAGTTGGAAGCACAGAATCATCTAGAATGTCATTGTATTCTGTAGTGTTAAGGTTTCCCCTCACTGGAACTAAGAGGCCTAGCCCAAACCATGAAAAACAGCCGCAGACTGTGATTCATTCCTCCACCAAACTTAACAGTTGGCACTGTGCATTGGGGCAGGTAGCGTTCTCCTGGCATCTGCCAAACCCAGATTCGTCTGTCGGACGGTCAGATGGTGAAGCTCGTTTCATCACTCCAGAGAAAGTGTTTCCACTGCTCCAGAGTCCAATGGCAGCGAGCTTTACACCACTCCAGCCGACGCTTGGGATTGAGCATGGTGATCTTAGGGTTGTGTGCGGATGCTCGACCATGCAAACCGATTTCATTAAACTCCCGACTAACAGTTATTGTGCTGACGTTGCTTCCAGAGGCGGTTTGGAACTCGGTAGAGAGTGTTGCCACCGAGGACTGCCCATTTTCACACGCTACGCACATCAGCACTTGGCGGTCCAGTTCTGTGAGGTTTTGTGGCTTACCACTTAGCGGCTGAGCCGTTGTTGCTCCTAGACATTTCATTTTCACAATAACAGCACTTACAGTTGACTGCGGCAGCTCTAGCACGGCAGAAATTTCACAAACTGACGGCGCCACGTTGAAAGTCACTGTGCACTTCAGTAAGGCCATTCTACTGCCAATGTTGGCTTATGGAGATTTCATGGCTGTGTGCTCGATTTTATACACCTGTCAGCAAAGGGTGGCTGAAATAGCCAAATCCACTAATTTGAAGGGGTGTCCACATACTTTTGTATATATAGTGTAAATATACATTCGTAAAGTATTCAGACCCCTTCACTTTTTCCACATTTTGTTACGTTACAGGCTTATTCTAAAATTCATTAAATAAATAAAACTTCATCAATCTACACACAATAGCCATAATGACAAAGCAAAAACAGGTTTAGACATTGTTGCACATTAATTACAACTAACAGAAATAACTCTCAGAAGTGTACATACACTTAGGTTAGAGTCATTAAAACTCGTTTTAAACCACTTCACAAATTTCTTGTTAACAAACTATAGTTTTGGCAAGTCGGTGAGGACATCTACTTTGTGCATGACAACTCATTTTTCCAACATTTGTTTACAGACAGATTATTTCACTGCATCAAAATCCCAGTGGGTCAGAAGTTGATTGTGCCTTTAAACAGATTGGAAAATTCCAGAAAATGATGTCATGGCTTTAGAAGCTTCTGATAGGCTAATTGACATAATTTGAGTCAATTGGAGGTGTACCTGCGGATGTATTTCAAGGCCTACCTTCAAACTCAGTGCCTCTTTGCTTGACATCATGGGAAAATCAAAAGAAATCAGCAAAGACCTCAGAATAAATACTGCTCATCTCCTAGAGATGAACGTACTTTGGTGCGAAAAGTGCAACTCAATCCCAGAACAGCAAATTACTTTGTGAAGATGCTGAAGGAAACAGGTACAAAAGTATCTATATCCACAGTAAAACGAGTCCTATATCGACAGGACCTGAAAGGCCGCTCAGCAAGGAAGAAGCCACTCCCATAAAAAAAAGCCAGAAAACAGTTTGCATCAAGCACATGGGGACAAAGATCCATACTTTTTGGAGAAATGTCCTCTGGTCTGATGAAACAAAAATAGAACTGTTTGGCCATAATCACAATCAATATGTTTGGAGGAAAAAGGGGGATGCTTGCCAGCCGAAGAACACCAGCCCAACCGTGAAGCACGGGGGTGGCAGAATCATGGTGTGGTGTTGCTTTGCTGCAAGTCGGACTGATGCACTTCACAAAAGATGGCATCATGAGGAAGTTAAATTATGTGGATATATTGAAAGAACATCTCAAAACATCAGTCAGGAAGTTAAAGATTGGTCGCAAATGGGCCTTCCAAATGGACAATGACCCCAAACATACTTCCAAAGTTGTGGAAAAATGGCTTAAGGACAACAAAGTCAAGGTATTGGAGTGGCCATCTCGAAGCCATGACCTCAATCCTATAGAAAAGTTACGGGCAGAACTGAAAAGGCGTGTGCGAGCAAGGAGGCCTACAAACCTGACTCAGTTACACCAGCTCTGTCAGGAGGAATGGGCCAAAATTCACCCAATTTATTGTGGGAAGCTTGTGGAAGTCTACCCGAAACATTTTATCCAAGTTAAACAATTTCAAGGCAATGCTACCAAATACTAATTGAGTGTATGTAAACTTCTGACCCACTGGGAATGTGATGGAAGAAATAAAAGCTGAAATAAATCACTCTCCACTTTTATTCTGACATTTCCCATTCTTAAAATAAAGTGGTGATCCTAACTGACCTAAGACAGGGAATTTTTACTAGGGTTAAACTTTCTGGGATATGAGGCAGCATTTTCACTTTTGGATGAATAGCGTGCCCAGAGTGAACTGCCTCCTACTCTGTCCCAGATGCTAATATATGCATAGTATTACTAGTATTGGATAGAACATACTGAAGTTTCTAAAACTGTTTGAATGATGTCTGTGAGTATAACAGAACTCATATAGCAGGCGAAAACCTGAGAAAAATCCAACCAGGAAGTGGGACATCTGAGGTTTGTAGTTTTTCAAAGTTTGGCCTACCGAATACACATTGAGATATGGATGAGGTTGCACTTCCTAGGGCTTCCACTAGATGTCAACAGTCTATTGAAACTTGAATGAGGATTCTACTATAAAGGAGGAGCTCATGAAACCTCTGAGTCAGTGGTCTGGCAGAGAGCCTTGGTCTCATGACGAGCACTCCCGACAGAGTTACCTCTCGTTCCAGTGCTTCTCTGAAGACAAAGAAATTCTCCGGTTGGAACAATATTATGTTATGTTAAAAAGATCCTAACGATTGATTCCATAGATCGTTTGACATGTTTCTAAAGGACTGTAACATAACTTTTTGAGTTTTTGTCTGGATGAAGTGCCTGCGCCTCATGAAGAAGGATTACTGGGTTGAACACGCTAACAACAAGTGGCTTTTTGCCCATCTTTGGCTGGAAAATTGGCTGTGTGTTTTTGTACTTGGTGGTGATCTAACATTATCATATGTTGTGCTTTAGCTGTAAACAATATGGTTCTCTTTCATTTGCTGTATTGGACTTGTTAATGTGTGAAAGTTACATATTTCTAAAAAATATTTTTGAATTTCTCGCGCTGCCTTTTCAGCAGAATGTTGTCGAGGGCACCTCGCTAGAAAGGTTAAATGTCAGGAATTGTGAAAAACTGAGTTTAAATGTAGTTGGCTAAGGTGTATGTAAACGTCCGACTTCAACTGTAAGTATTCAGACCGTTTGCGATGAGACTCGAAACTGAGCTCAGGTGCATCCTGTTTCCATTGAACATCCTTGCGATATTTCTACGACTTGGTGTCCACCTGTGGTAAATTCTATTAATTAGACATGATTTGGAAAGGCACACACCTGACTATATAAAGTCCCACAGTTGACAGTGCATGTCAGAGCAAAAACCAAGCTATAAGGTTGAAGGAATTCTCCGTAGAGCTCCAAGATTTTGTCGCGACACAGATCTGGGGAAGGGTATCAAAAAATGTCTGCAGCATTGAAGGTCCCCAAGTACACAGTGACCTCCATCATCATGGGGTGGCAGGTAGCCTGGAGGTTAGAGCGTTGGAATTGCAACCAAAAGGTTGCAAGATCGAATCCCCGAGCTGACAAGGTAAAAATATGTTGTTCTGCCCCTGAACAAGGCAGTTAGTTACCCCACTGTTCCTAGGCCGTCATTGAAAATAAAAATTTGTTCTTAACTGACTTGCCTAGTTAAATAAAAGGTACACTTTTAAAATATATATATATTAAATTCTTAAATGGAAGAAGTTTGGAACCATCAAGACTCTTCATTAAGCTGGCTGCCCAGCCAAACTCAGCCAAACTCAGCCAAACTCAGCCAAACTCAGCCAAACTCAGCCAAACTCAGCCAAACTCAGCCAAACTCAGCCAAACTCAGCCAAACTCAGCCATCGGGGGAGAAGGGGAGGTGACCAAGTACCTGATGGTCACTCTGACGGAACTCCAGATTCACTCTGTGGAGATGGGAGAACATTCCAGAAGGACAAGCATCTCTGCAGCACTCCACCAATCAGGGCTTAATAGCAGAGTGGCTCGACGGAAGCCACTCCTCAGTAAAAGGCACATGACAGCCCGCTTGGAGTTTGCCAAAAGGAACCTAAAGGACTCAGACCATGAGAAACAAGATTCTCTGGTTTGATGAAACCAAGATTTAACTCCTTGTCCTGAATGTCGTTACACAGCATCATGCTGTGAGGATGTTTTTCAGTGGAAAGGACTTGGAGACTAGAAATCCTAGATGAAGCCCCAGTCTGAGGTCCTGAGCGCACTGGAGCGGGTTAAAGGCTCACCTTCTAACAGGACAACGACTCTAAGCACACAGCCAAGACAATGCAGGAGTGGCTTCAGGACAAGTCTCTGAATGCCCTTGAGTGGCCAAGCCAGAGCCTGGACTTGAACCCAATCAAACATCTCTGGAAAGACCCGAAAATACCTGAAAATAGCTGTGCAGCGACGCTCACCATCCAACCTGACAAGAGCTTGAGAGGATGTGCAAAGAAGAATTCGAGAAACTCCCCAAATACAGATGTGCCAAGCTTGTAGCATCATACCCAAGAAGACTTGAGGCTGTAAATCGCTGCCAAAGGTGCTTCAACAAAGTACTGAGTAAAGGGTCTGAATACTTATGTAAATGTGATATTTCAGTTTTAAATTTTTTATAAATTTGCAAACATTTCTAAAAACCTGTTTTTGCTTTGTCATTATGGGGTATTGTGTGTATAGATTGAGGAGGGAAAAACAATTTAATATATTTTAGAATAAGGCTGTAACGTAACAAAATGTGGAGAAGGTGAAGTCGTCTGAATACTTTCTGAATGCCCTGTATATTCTGGACTCCGACACCGATCGCTCTGATATTTCTTAACTTCTATCTTTTTACTTACGGATTATGTGTAGATTGTTTTGTATTGCTGCACTGTTGGAGCTAGAAACACAAGCATTTCACTGCACCTGTGATATCTACAAATCTGTGTACACAACCAATAAACTTGGATTTTATTTGATTCAAGAGGTGAGCTCCTTTATTCCTGTTCGGAAAAGCGGGGAACCCTGAAGCTGTCATATTCTGGGAAGCACAGCTAAAGAAGATTACATGAGACAGCAATCATCAATTATAAATCAACCAGGACCCCTAGTTAGTTTCCATTGAGACCATTCCAGTGGGCCTTCTAAACAACACACATGGTTCCACCAGGGAACATGAATGAGGGATGGAGAGAAACGTGTGAATCAAATATTGTCTGTTGGGATTCTATAAAAACAGGGGTCTAGACCAGACAAACACCGATATTCATTATGTTTACGCTTATGGGGTGTCCTGATTGGTCATGGCGGTATCCCGCATCCAGCAGGTTGTAGTTGGTGGGAGACAACTTGTTATGAGAGAAGAGAGGGAATGCCAACACACACCTCTCTGTAGCAGTGTCTCAGAGAGCAGACTGAAAGGATGACTAGCCCACTGGTCACAGCATGGCTGGGCAGCATGACTGACTCACAGACCTGGCCCTGGACTTGAGCCCTTCTGTCTGTCTCTCTGGCTGGTGGGAGAAGCTCACCTTTTGGGGATTGCACAGAAAATAGGGTGTAGGCCAGAACTAACCTCTAACAAGGCAAGAGGACAGAGATTCACTGACCATTAAAACTGATTTGGCAGACACTACAGAGGCCGATGAGTGATTGTCACAAACAAGAAGCAACACTGTCAGGTAGGGCAAGGGACAACAAGACACAGAGGTGGGCCAGCACACGCTGTCACACTTGACTGGACTATCAATGGGTTCATCGCCAGGTGTAGGAGGAACACAGGAAACGAATGATCCTGGAGCGGAAATAGGGTTGAGAATAAGAACACAGAAATGCCCGGCTTCCAGTTTCCACTCTGGCACCTCGGACACGAGTACAGAAAGACACACAGGATTGTTTCATCCTGGCAAACACATGGCGAGAAATGTTCGACAACACACACACAAACAAACAACAGATGAAGAAGCACACATATCTTGCATTAGAACACGGAGGGTGTAATTTCACCTAAAAAGTCACAAGTAGTCAAAGGACATAGAGAGAACTGGAATGAACATGACTATTCTGTCAAGTCATTTCTGCAGACGTTTGACGATTAAGCCTATTTAAAAAATCCACCCGCCACTGAAACATCAAAACAAACAACTTCAGAAATCAAAACAAGACAATGTTCTGAAGTCATGAAACTGTTCAAATACAGGCCATTCAAGTCCTTGACAGGTGAACATTCATTCAACACACAAAGAAGACTTAAGTAAATATTCTGCCTCTGATGGAACGATTCCTCCTGAATTGAGAGTAAGTAGCCTGTACTAATCCACTGGTCCTATTCTCAAGCAGAATGATCAGATAGACAGGAATAGTCTTCTCTTCTACAGACCTTGGTCCTGTAGGGCCCTCTTCCTTTCTCCCTCCCTGTGAAAGTTTTATGGCTGAATGCATTGTTCCTGAGCTGCCTACTGTTCAAGTACATAACAATAAATAACTCAAGCACACAAAGGTACACGTGGTTTCAAGCTATATGGGGTTAAATAATTGTATCTTGAGTGCCGTCCACTTTCTCTATAGCTAATCTTTTAATTTACTGTAAATGTATTGTATTTTCTTTGTGTCAAGGTATGCAGGTATGAATAAAACGCACAATGACATGAATTGTCCCACTCACTTTGGATAGCTAGACGCAAGTGCTGTCATTACTGGTTGGGCCGTGAATAAATTTTCAGTGATGCGTTATAACGTTATTACTAAACCTAGTTTATTCAGCCATATCTAGATCAAATTAAAAAAGACATGTTCAGCATTCAAACGTCCTCATTATTATAGTGCCTGTCGTGATTGATTGCACACATTCCCACACGGGTTATAACGTCAGTCAGTAGCCATAAAACCTGCGATAAATCCCTGTTACAAACCGGATAATCGGAAATTCGCAGATTAGGCTCACATCAAGACAATAATCCAGAAAGCATTTGACCTGTTAACGTTTCTCTTTCAACACGCATCTGAAATGGTTGATTGCCTTGTTAAATCGAAACAATACCAGGCTAATTGATAACGCAATGGCCCACTTCAGTTATTCAAGGTTCGAGGTCGGTAAACAAAAATTAAAATGTTATATTTGACAAAACGCTTTGATGAAGTGAATTTCTGATACCTAAAAATCCACACCCGCAACAATAGTTTAAGCGAGTTACGCTAGTTAGTTATACAGTCCAACATTATTAATTAAACCAAACAAGAGATGCCGACACCATTTTGAAAAACCACTGTCCTTTGGTTTAAAAATGCGAGTGACCAGAGAGCTATTGGAAAGTAGTAGCTAGCTAGGCACTAAACAATTCCACCGCAATCATACTAGATCCCATCACGTTTGCTAGCATCCTTGCATCCTTCCCTTCTCATACAATCCGTCAATCCGATACGTAGATTGGCTAGCTATTTCGACTCAAACGATGGAGGAAGTGCATAACATTTAAGTCACATCAAATAGTTACACTCTGAAGCACATCGCTGAAATGTTATTTTTGTCCAACTACTAAGATAGCTCTAGCTAGCTCGCTAATGCTAGTTATCCTCCACCATCAATACTATTTCCATGTAACGTTACCATGCAATATCGGTGTCGGACAATTGACAGAAAAAAAGAGGGGAAAGAGTAGAGATGATACAACAATATTAAGCGGGCGAGTCTTACCAATGTGATGGACAAATGTGGTTATCTAAATTCCTTATTTTGTTCCGGTATCTTCAAAGTCGTTGACACTGGCTATATTAACGCTATCGGTGTTCTAGCTTCTCACTTTGCTACAGCGTTATCCGGCTAGCAGCGGCGTTGGGAACACCGCGGAGTGGGGGATGGGGATGCCGAGATTGGGAGTGATGGGTGGAGAGAGGAGAGGGGCCATGAGCAGGCAAACAAACATTGGATGGTGATGGGCTTTTCAGCCTCCCAAAATTACAAAAGGACACAACCTCTAGAACTACAAACTAAACTTGAAATGGGGTAAAGATATATCAGTTTGGAGGTAACTCATTTTTAAAGAGAATGAACATTGAAATGATTTGGTCAAGAGGATAAAGAAGGTCGAGGTTGAAACTTGAGCTCGTTTGAGCAAAAAAGAAAAAACGACATTTCCCATCAAAGTATTTTAGAGTGCGGCGCCATTTTATGACGTTTTGTAGGCAATGGATGGCCCTTGAGCGGCACGTTTGGATTTTTCCCAAACATAATTTAACAAACTAGCACAGTCACTAAAAACGACGAGATAAAATGTTTGCCTTTCTTTTTGGGAAATTCAAATCAACAGAGTTTTGTTAGGCTGAATAACTGTGAAAGGGTAGGAATATAGTTTTGGGACTCTAGTTAAAAGATAACTGCTTTTTGTGACTCCTCTCTTTAGCTGGAAAAAGGGCTGTGTTTTTCTGTGACTAGGCACTCACCTAACATAATCGTTTGGTTTGATTTTTTGAACTTTAATTATGGGATTTCTGTTGTTTTGAATTTGGCGCCCTGCACTTTCACTGGCTGTTGTCATATCGATCCCGTTAGAAGGATCTCAGCCCAAAGAGGTTTTTAATGTACTGCTCGAACACCTTATAGAAAACACGGAAGAGTGTTTTTTTATTCGTGAATTTACATTTATGAATATGAACATTTTCCATTAGCACAATAAGATTTGAGGTAAATTTGTTTTTCTTTATCTTTATTATCGTTAAGGAAACCGAGCAGCACATTCTCCCATAAACAAACAAAAGTCATCAAGTATATTAATAATGATAAAACTATAAATATTTTTCCATTATTTGACATGTAGACAATGCCAAAATAAATGCGAAACTGCTTCTGCATGCTCAACACAAAAAGTACAATCAATGTTAATGTCTGTTTTGAGTTTCTTCAGTTAATGATTCGCAGGGTAATTATTATGGATCATTCTGAAAGAGACCTCTTTGACCTTGTTAAAAATAAAGTATTTGTGTACAAAGTATACAATCTCCCTTTGAAATAAAAACATGTATAGATCTGTTGTTCTGAGGGAACTATTGGAGAGTCACCTGGATTAAGCGAGGGTAGGTGAAGAAGGTGAGGCCTGGTTAAACAACATGAGAGTTCCAGATGGAATAGACTATGGAGAACTCTCTAGGTCTTACAGGGATATTGTAACGAGATAAAAATTCCTCATAATTGAGTAACAATCCTTCTGCATTAAGAAGTTGACTCACCAGCAGGATATGATTATTGAACCAGTTCTTATAAAATGATAACATATGCTAGGGGGTTTTAATGGTACTACACAATAATTCCCCAAAACCACATTTCTCAAGGGAGAGAAATAGAAACTCATGTTCCACTGTATCGAAGGCTTTATGAAAGTCTAAGAAGACAAAACTATCTTCGAAGATTAAATCACAATAGTCAGTATGATCTAACACCATTATTAGATACATGTCTATTCCTCATGAAGCCAGATTGGGTCTCTTCTATAATTGAGTGCAATACTGCCTTCATTGTTTTTGCAAATATAGAGGCTAGTATTTTGTAGTCATTATTGAGCAGACAGATTGGACGCCAATTATGGAGGAGAAGCAAGTCTTTCTTGGGCTTAGGTATTAATGTAATCAGACCTTGAGTCAAACTGGGAGGGAGAGCCTTATTTGCAATGCTTTCAGAAAAGACCTCCAACAGAAATGGGGCCAACTGTTGAGAAAAAGTTTTGTCAAATTCAGCAGATATACCATCAGTCCCAGGAGACATATTATTTTTAAGGTGTTCAATAGAATAAATGATCTCTTCAACTAAAATATGGTCATCACAATGTTCCCTCTCAGCCTCCCCAAATAATTTCACATCCCCCAGAGAGTAAAAAATCAGAGCTGAATAAACCTCACAATACTTAGAACTGTATAAATTCCTGTAGAAGTTGCAACTAAAGTTAGATTCATTTGGGATCATCTGTGATGAGACCATTAATATTTAATTGTTGAATCGTATTATTTTTTAAGAGTGGTATTTTTCTAACCTGAAAACATAAGATGAATTTTGTTCACCTTCCTCTATCCACTTCTTCCTAGATCTGACAAAGGCTCCCTTCTGCTTTCAGTTTATACAGGCTCCCTCTGCTTTCAGTTTATACAGGCTCCCTTCTGCTTTCAGTTTATACAGGCTCCCTCTGCTTTCAGTTTATACAGGCTCCCTCTGCTTTCAGTTTATACAGGCTCCCTCTGCTTTCAGTTTATACAGGCTCCCTCTGCTTTCAGTTTATACAGGCTCCCTCTGCTTTCAGTTTATACAGGCTCCCTTCTGCTTTCAGTTTATACAGGCTCCCTCTGCTTTCAGTTTATACAGGCTCCCTTCTGCTTTCCGTTTATACAGGCTCCCTCTGCTTTCAGTTTATACAGGCTCCCTCTGCTTTCAGTTTATACAGGCTCCCTCTGCTTTCAGTTTATACAGGCTCCCTTCTGCTTTCAGTTTATACAGGCTCCCTCTGCTTTCAGTTTATACAGGCTCCCTTCTGCTTTCAGTTTATACAGGCTCCCTCTGCTTTCAGTTTATACAGGCTCCCTTCTGCTTTCAGTTTATACAGGCTCCCTTCTGCTTTCAGTTTATACAGGCTCCCTTCTGCTTTCAGTTTATACAGGCTCCCTTCTGCTTTCCGTTTATACAGACTCCCTTCTGCTTTCAGTTTATACAGGCTCCCTTCTGCTTTCAGTTTATACAGGCTCCCTTCTGCTTTCCGTTTATACAGGCTCCCTCTGCTTTCAGTTTATACAGGCTCCCTCTGCTTTCAGTTTATACAGGCTCCCTCTGCTTTCAGTTTATACAGGCTCCCTTCTGCTTTCAGTTTATACAGGCTCCCTTCTGCTTTCAGTTTATACAGGCTCCCTCTGCTTTCAGTTTATACAGGCTCCCTTCTGCTTTCTGTTTATACAGGCTCCCTTCTGCTTTCTGTTTATACAGACTCCCTTCTGCTTTCAGTTTATACAGGCTCCCTCTGCTTTCAGTTTATACAGACTCCCTTCTGCTTTCAGTTTATACAGGCTCCCTCTGCTTTCAGTTTATACAGGCTCCCTCTGCTTTCAGTTTATACAGGCTCCCTTCTGCTTTCAGTTTATACAGGCTCCCTTCTGCTTTCAGTTTATACAGGCTCCCTTCTGCTTTCTGTTTATACAGACTCCCTTCTGCTTTCAGTTTATACAGGCTCCCTCTGCTTTCAGTTTATACAAATCATCCAACTTGTGTTGCAGCTCAAACAGAACAGACTTGTCCTCCTCTGAGAGACTTTCAACAAGCTTTTGAACAAGAGAGGTGATCTTTGTAATTACACTTTCTTCTTCAGCTCTCCTGGTCTTGGCAAGAAAACTCTCATATTTTCTTAAATATTTCCCAATCTCATATTTAAAAAGCTCTCAGTTATTACTGTATGAATTGTCACTTATAGCTTTGTTCCAAAAGTGTGTAATTAAATTGTTTATCTCCATTTTGACCAACTCGTGTTTTAATATAGAGCTATTAAGCTTCCAGTAGGATGCTCTGCCAAGGCCATTATCAGAGATAAAAGGTTTAATGTCAATATAAATAGCTCTATGATCAGTAAGGGAAGTGGCATTGATGTTAACAGAAATACCCTGTTTATCAAAACATTTAGACACCAGTCTGGAGCGTGCCTCATTACTCCATGTGAAAGACTTGTCATTAGGAAACTTTACTCTCCAAATATCTCTAATATCAAACCTTTCCATAAACTGCCTCAAACTTGTATTCATAGCAGTGGACTGTCCCGGAGGCCATCAATCAATCAAATTATTCGGAGAAATATTAAAATGCCCTCCTACTATAAGTAAAGCATTCGGGATCTTGGTTAGCCAATGGAGAATACGCTTTTATAAAGACTCAAGTAAGTGATCAGTTTCAAGTTTGGAATTGAACCAATAAATGTTGGTAATAATAATGATGATGCTGTTACAGTTGATAACAAGACAGAAGAAAGTGACCAAAAGGGTCCCCCCAGTCAGAGTGCAAAATACTTCCATTGAAATGATTCTTTAGAGTGATAACTGCAGCAGAGCATTCAGAACCATGAGAGAGACATACATCATTACCCCACTGAGATCTCCAGAAGTTGACGTCAGTAGCAACTGAATGAGACTCTTGAGAATAATATAAATCTGTTTTAAAACTGTTTGGCAAATAAAAATAAGAATGCTTTGCGCTTTACATTATTTCTTAACCCCCTAGCATTGAGTGAAACTATAGACAACGACAAAGTAGAATATAGAACAAAGTACTACGATCTAAACAACAATCGCAAATTGAAAAATAATTCAAGGAAACCAGCGTTGCATACCATATAGATATCAAATGATTGAGTGAGAATATAATGGGGGCGTTCCAGTGGATTCCTTTTGTCAAGCCGATGACCATCGTTGGTCACCTCCTTTCAAAGTGTATTGCATTATGGGGATACAAAATGGCCGACTTGACTGCATGAATTTGACAAAAAAAAAATCATGTGATCAAATGTCATGAAGTTTCAACTGCAAGTTGCTCTTCAACTTCATCCTGCAACCATCACCTTTACCACAGTATGAGTCATAATACCCATAAAACCTATTGGTCTAACAGGGAAACAGTTCCAGTCGTTTTTCCCATAGGGGATTTTCGAAACAATTACAATTATTTCTGTGTTTTGTGTAGGCTTACCCTGGCATGACATTTTGATAGCTGTGTAAATCTCTCTAGGACAAAGTGACTATTATCAATATATTTGCCTGAATTTACCCACAAATGAAATGTTAATTAGCTGCTAATGTGGCTATCATAAAGAGCTATAAATGCGATGATGATCTGGACAGCCTGCTGAATCGAGGAAAAGGTAAGAATCTCTGGATAACTATCTAATGTTAGCTATATGTAGTAATTAATAAATTGGTAAAATGTCTTTAAATGGACAATTCTATGAACTGTCTTGCAGTTTTTCTTTGACACTATACCTCTTAGCAAAGGTGTCAGCTAGAGATTACGTACAGGAGCCTGCAGGGATTTGTTGTTTTGCATGATGTCTACTTTTATGCTAATTAGCATTTTCAAACCTGAGAGTAAATAGAGCCAAATAAGCCAAATAAGTCACCTTGTCCGAGAGAGATTTACCTGGTTATAAAAACATCATGCCAGGGTAAGACTACACCAAACACAGCCCTTATTTAAAGTGTTTCTAAAATCCCTAACGGGAAAAATTAATGGTGTAAAAATGTTTGGAACCATTCCCCGGTGTGACCTCTAGGTTTTATGGGTATTGAACTGTGGGACTCTATTATGGGAGGCTTTATTGTCAACCAATCATTATGGTGTTTTTGTTTGACCCACGTAAACGTGACCAACGACATGATGGAAACAGGAAGCAACTTTACCACAATTCATGTAGTGGATATGTACAAATTAATGTGATATTTGAGACTCTCTCACCAATTGATTGTACAATCTACACACATATTTCCAGTTTGTGAGTGTATGATATGGGGATTGGAGACATTATAAAGAACAACTTTTTAGAAACAATGCCATGTTGTACTGAGCCTTGCTGTTGGAAAACCATGCCAGTGTCCTACTCCCCGAACTTCACTCCTCGACTTTTGTCTACAGTCAGTTGCTTTCGCCTTATCACTCAGGAGCCCATAAAAAAAGCCCTTTAGATCAGGTGAGACCTTTCAGCTGTGGAGTCTGTGGGTATGTTCATGCGGTAAGCCTAATGAAGCCGAATGTAGATGAAAGTCAGCGAGTATGGTTGCATGGTATGGTGCATATGGTGCATCTGTTACTGCCGAAAGTCGGACATTTGCTGCATTCTCATGCTAGCTAGGAAACTGTCCGACTTGCTAACTGGTTGTAGTTATACATGTGCCGCGTTCAACGAATCAGCAAGTCAGACATTTCTGAGTTTCATAGTTTCGACTAGCATGTGAACATGTCAACTGTAGTGGTTTTCCAACAGCAAAGCTCAGCTCAACATGGCAGTGTCAACATAGCTTCTATTGAGGGCCTCCCGAGTGGCGCAGCGGTCTAAGGCACTGCATCGCAGTGTTGAGGCGTCACTACAGCCTGGGGTTCAATCCCATTACTTGGCTTGTCGTGCTCTAGCGACTCATTGTGGTGGGCCGGGCGCCTGCAAGCTGACTATTGTTGTCAGTTGAACAGTGTTCCGACAATTTGGTGCGGCTGACTTCTGGGTTAAGCGGGCAGGTGTTAAGAAGCTTGGCGGGTAATGGTTCGGAGGATGCATGACTCGACCTTCGAATCTCCCGAGCTTGTTGGGGAGTTACAGCGATGAGACAAGATCATAATTGGATCACAATGGAACAACATCACAAAATTGTGGAGAAAAAAGGGGGTAAAATTAATTTTAAAAAATGTAATGTAAAAAAATACATATTGCTTGTTTATATACACACACACAGTGGGGAGAACAAGTACACTGCCGATTTTGCAGGTTTTCCAACTTACACATGTAATTTTTTATCACTTCAACTGTGAGAGACGGAACAAAAACAAAAATCCCCAAAAATCCAAAAATCCCCAAAATCACAATGTATGATTTTTAAGTAATTAATTTGCATTTTATTGCAGAGGGAGACACATTACTAACTAGAGTGCAGAGGCCGTCCCGCCATAGATGGAGCCCCGTCTGTGCAAAAGCCCACCATTCGATCCCATACGAAATCTGTTTTTCGTCAATATAGCCACGCAGCACACTGATCACCCTCTATGCCAATTCATGTTTGGAAATCGTGAGACAGAACAATATGTCCTCGTGAATAACATCCCCTGACATGTATAGAAGACAAAAGTCAATGCACGGGCATCTCGGCCCTCACAGCTAACGTCCATTTGGGGAGCATAAACTGGGGAGTTTTTTGAGTCGTTCAGTCAGAGAATAAATCCTTTGTTTAAAAGTGTTATCTAAGTATTGATGTGACTTTATGTGCCTCTGCTTCCCCACACATAGTTTTCACCATATCTATCGTGGCCGGTAAAATCCAAGTCTCTGCCATAGTGTGTGGTTTCATAGCCTTGCCCTTCACCAAGGGAATGATTCAATTGCAACGGTGAGGCCTTTTCCCATGATTTAAGGGCTCTCCCTCATAGAATTTTATCTTTTTAGATTAATTTAGATTTTTAAAACCCAGAGGTCATAACAAGAACAAAGGTACTTTTATGCGTCAGGTAATGCTAATTGTTCCTTCACATTTTTATCGTGGTTGTCATGGATATTTGTTTTGTTTTGATTTAATCTTTATTCAAATATTTAAGTCAGTTAAGAACAAATTGTTATTTACAACGACGGCCTAGGAACAGTGGGTTAACTGCCTTGCTCAGGGTTCGATCTAGCAACCTTTCGGTTACTGGCCCAATGTTCTAACCACTAGGCTAGGTCATGTGCAAAAACACCACTTCAGAGCAAATAAATCCGATCTGAGCATCCAGAAAGGTTGCATATGGAGGGTGTGGTTTGTATCAGGATTCAGAGCCACAATTGCTGCGTTTACACAGGCAGCCCAATTATGATCTTTTTTCCACTAATTGTTCTTTTGACCAATCACATCAGAACTTTTTCAGAGCTGATCTGATCGGTCAAAAGACCAGTTACTGAAAAAATATCAGAATTGGGCTGCCTGTGTAAACGCAGCCGTATGGAGGTGGAATTGAACTGGAAGTTCAAAGATCAGATTCCATGTGTTTTTTTGGTGTTTACACATTAGGTAATATTCAAATAATTGGCAAAATATCTGAATTAGGTTGCTTGTGTAAAGGCAGCCATTGTTACACAGCAGTTGAATGTACACTGAGTGTACAAAACATTAAAATAAGCTGATCTTTCCATGACATATACTGACCAGGTGAATCCAGATTAAAGCTATAATCCTTTATTTATGTCTCTTGTTAAATTCACTTGGATCAGTGTAAATTAAAGGGAAAGAAGGATACCTAGTCAGTTATCCAGCTGAATGTATTAAACTGAAATGTGTCTTCCGCATTTAACCCAACCCCTCTGAATCAGAGAGGTGCAGGGTGGCTGCCTTAATTGACATCAACGTCTTCGGGAACAGTGGGTTAACTGCCCGGGGAACAGTGGGTTAACTGCCCGGGGAACAGTGGAGAACAGTGGGTTAACTGCCCAGGGAACAGTGGGTTAACTGCCCGGGGAACGGTGGGTTAACTACCCAGGGAACAGTGGGTTAACTGCCCAGGGAACAGTGGGTTATCTGCCCAAGGAACAGTGGGTTAACTGCCCAGGGAACAGTGGGTTAACTGCCCGGGGAACAGTGGGTTGACTGCCCGGGGAACAGTGGAGAACAGTGGGTTAACTGCCCGGGGAACAGTGGAGAACAGTGGGTTAACTGCCTGGGGAACAGTGGGTTAACTGCCCAGGGAACAGTGGGTTAACTGCCCGGGGAACAGTGGGTTAACTGCCCGGGGAACAGTGGAGAACAGTGGGTTAACTGCCCGGGGAACAGTGGAGAACAGTGGGTTAACTGCCCAGAGAACAGTGGGTTAACTAACCAGAGAACAGTGGGTTAACTGTCCCGGGAACAGTGGGTTAACTGCCTGGAGAACAGTGGGTTAACTGCCTGGAGAACAGTGGGTTAACTGCCCGGGGAACAGTGGGTTAACTGCCTGGGGAACAGTGGGTTAACTGCCCGGGGAACAGTGGGTTAACTGCCCGGAGAACAGTGGGTTAACTGCCCGGAGAACAGTGGGTTAACTGCCCGGAGAACAGTGGGTTAACTGCCCGGGGAACAGTGGGTTAACTGCCCGGGGAACAGTGGGTTAGCTGCCCAGGGAACAGTGAGTTAACTGCCCGGGGAACAGTGGGTTAGCTGCCCGGGGAACAGTGAGTTAACTGCCCAGGGAACAGTGGGTTAACTGCCCGGGGAACAGTGGGTTAACTGCCCGGGGAACATTGGGTTAACTGCCCGGGGAACATTGGGTTAACTGCCCCGGGAACAGTGGGTTAACTGCCCGGGGAACAGTGGAGAACAGTGGGTTAACTGCCCGGGGAACAGTGGAGAACAGTGGGTTAACTGCCTGGGGAACAGTGGGTTAACTGCCCGGGGAACAGTGGGTTAACTGCCCAGGGAACAGTGGGTTAACTGCCCGGGGAACAGTGGGTTAACTGCCCGGGGAACAGTGGAGAACAGTGGGTTAACTGCCCGGGGAACAGTGGAGAACAGTGGGTTAACTGCCCAGGGAACAGTGGGTTAACTGCCCGGGGAACAGTGGGTTAACTGCCCAGGGAACAGTGGGTTAACTGTCCCGGGAACAGTGGGTTAACTGCCTGGAGAACAGTGGGTTAACTGCCTGGAGAACAGTGGGTTAACTGCCCGGGGAACAGTGGGTGAACTGCCTGGGGAACAGTGGGTTAACTGCCCGGGGAACAGTGGGTTAACTGCCTGGGGAACAGTGGGTTAACTGCCCGGGGAACAGTGGAGAACAGTGGGTTAACTGCCCGGGGAACAGTGGAGAACAGTGGGTTAACTGCCCGGGGAACTGTGAGTTAACTGCCCAGGGAACAGTGGGTTAACTGCCCCGGGAACAGTGGGTTAACTGCCTGGAGAACAGTGTGGGTTAACTGCCCGGAGAACAGTGGGTTAACTGCCCGGGGAACAGTGGGTTAGCTGCCCGGGCAACAGTGGGTTAACTGCCCGGAGAACAGTGGGTTAACTGCCCGGAGAACAGTGGGTTAACTGCCCGGGGAACAGTGGGTTAGCTGCCCGGGGAACAGTGAGTTAACTGCCCAGGGAACAGTGGGTTAACTGCCCGGGGAACAGTGGGTTAACTGCCCCGGGAACAGTGGGTTAACTGCCCGGGGAACAGTGAGTTAACTGCCCAGGGAACAGTGGGTTAACTGCCCAGGGAACAGTGGGTTAACTGCCCAGGGAACAGTGGGTTAACTGCCCCGGGAACAGTGGGTTAACTGCCTGGAGAACAGTGGGTTAACTGCCCGGGGAACAGTGGGTTAACTGCCCGGGGAACAGTGGGTTAACTGCCCGGGGAACAGTGGGTTAACTGCCCCGGGAACAGTGGGTTAACTGCCTGGAGAACAGTGGGTTAACTGCCCGGGGAACAGTGGGTTAACTGCCCGGGGAACAGTGGGTTAACTGCCTGGAGAACAGTGGGTTAGCTGCCCGGGGAACAGTGGGTTAACTGCCCGGGGAACAGTGGGTTAACTGCCCAGGGAACAGTGGGTTAACTGCCCGGGGAACAGTGGGTTAACTGCCCGGGGAACAGTGGGTTAACTGCCCGGGGAACAGTGGGTTAACTGCCCGGGGAACAGTGGGTTAACTGCCCGGGGAACAGTGGGTTAGCTGCCCGGGGAACAGTGGAGAACAGTGGGTTAACTGCCCCGGGAACAGTGGGTTAACTGCCCGGGGAACAGTGGGTTAACTGCCCGGGGAACAGTGGGTTAGCTGCCTTGCTCAGGGGCAGAACCACAGAAGGGGAGAAGACAGTTTAAAGAAGGATTTTTAAGCCCTGAGACCATTCAGACGTGGATTGTGTACGCGTGTCATTTAGAGGGTGAATGAGCAAAACAAAAGAGTTAAGTGCCTTTGAAGCGCACAGGAGGTTGGTGACATCCTAATTTGGGAGGACAGGCTTGTGGTAATGGATTTAGCGGAATAGGTGGAACGGTATCAAATACATCCAGCACATGGTTACCATGGTTTCCAGGTGCCATTCAGTTTGCTCTGTTCCAGCCGTTATTATGAGTTGTCCTCCCCTCAGCAGCCGCTTGTGTTGAACAGTGTATGGTAGTAAGTGCCAGGCACCTACTGCAACGCTGCTGGGTTTTTCACGCTCAACAGTTTCCCGTGTGTATCAAGAATGGTCCTCCACCCAAAGGACATCCAGCCAACTTGGAGTCAACATGGGCCAGCATCCCTGTGGAACGTCTTCAAACACCTTGAAGAGTCCATGACCTGACGAATTGAGGCTGTTCTGAGGGTAAACTCAATATTAGGAAGGTGTTCTTACTGTTTTTTTACACTCTGTGTATATGCGGCACCGCCCCTAACGTATTGATAAGTATGACATGAGAAGAATTGGTTCTTGTGTGTATCACTTACGCCCACTGGTGGTTTTCAGCATTCATTTCCCCTCAGAACATTCTGAAACAGTGAATCTGAGTGCTAAACAATTGTGTGTGTGTGTGCGCGTGCGTTTGTGCATGTGTGTGTGGGGAGTAGCAAGCCTCTAGACTATTGAGGTGCACCAAGTCTGCTGTTCTGTAGTGATTTAATGTAGTCTGATACAGGGGCAGGTCTGTTGCTGCTATGATGCAGAGGATCCTCCAGAGGGCGATGTGACTCCACAGCACCTCAGACACACTGACAGATAGACAGACATGGTTCCCATGGCATCAATAACATTGACACACTCACAGCTGAGCATGGCCGTGTGGGTGGGAGAGTTACTTCTTGACACAGAACAGATGTTCCCTGCTAGTTGTCAGGACTAAGGAGAACCATTGACACTCAGGTTATCAGGGGATTTGACTTTAAAGGGGATAGTTGAAAAAGCAAGATTGTGCTTGTTCTCAGCTGTCTGGTTCTTCAATGTACGTGCAGATGAACGAGAGGAGACAAGGTGAAGAAACGTCTTTAGACTTTGTCTCCTTTCCTTCATGCACCCGTGATCAGTCTTTTGACGAGGGCATATTTATCTAGCAGACACTGTTTAAGAGGAATTACACAGCCTCTGCAGCTGTTCCACTGTGCTGCAACCCAGTAGGGAACTACTACTGCACTCTGTGAACAGACTCCTCTTCGTCTAGCCAAGGAGCACAGACTTCTTTTTGTCTAGCCAAGGAGCACAGACTCCTCTTTGTCTAGCCAAGGAGCACAGACTCCTCTTTGTCTAGCTAAGGAGCACAGACACCTCTTCGTCTAGCCAAGGAGCACATACTCCTCTTCGTCTAGCCAAGGAGCACATACTCCTCTTCGTCTAGCCAAGGAGCACAGACTCCTCTTCGTCTAGCCAAGGAGCACATACTCCTCTTCGTCTAGCCAAGGAGCACAGAATCTTCTTTGTCTAGCCAAGGAGCACAGACTCCTCTTCATCTAGCCAAGGAGCACAGACTCCTCTTCGTCTAGCCAAGGAGCACAGACTCCTCTTCGTCTAGCCAAGGAGCCAATAGCGGTGCTTGGGTAAAATCACCGGGAAGCCAGAAAAAAAGCCATATGACAATCTATGTGTTGTGATAATTGTGTTGTTTGTTCTTTAGTCTGTTAGTTCATATGTCTTGCCACCGTGATATATAGGCCTAAGGCCAAGACAATAAGAAGACACAGTGGCAGAATAAATTCAACCATACATTTTGTTTTATTACAAAACCGGAGAGCAAGATCTGTCCGGTGAAGTCCACAAAGTATTGTGCATGTACAGTAATAGACAGTTAGACATGATCAGGCAAGGTGATGTTTTCCACATTTTCAGACCACTAAACAACTATTGATTTAGAACCACGGAGAGTTACTGCAAGATGCAAAGAGAACAGGAGCTGCCTCCACTATTCCAGCATCTTAGTTTAGTTTAACACAGTGACATCTAAAAGATAGCAAAACTATTTAGTCCAATCAACGTAAGCTAGATATGTGTCCATCCATGGTATTAATTTCTGTGTGTGTCGTGTGTGTGTGTGTGTGTGTGTGTGTGTGTGTGTGTGTGTGTGTGTGTGTGTGTGTGTGTGTGTGTGTGTGTGTGTGTGTGTGTGTGTGTGTGTGTGTGTAGGTGCAAGTAGAAAACTGTTGACTTCCCCCAATGTCATCCTCTTTCATGTTGCATAAACCGTCTATGACTCTGTTAAACAATACAGGCTTGTTGTTTTTGTTGTCCTAGGCTATCTGGCTAAATTGCTTACTTGCAAGCCTAACTTCCTTTCATCTTCAGCAATGTGCCAGGCCAGCTAGTTAACATTAGCATACTACATCTAGCTACATGTTCAATTTACATCCTCTCTGGCTAGGGGCACAATGTAGGAATTTATGGTTAGATCACAATCACCGTTATAATCATTAGCCAGTACGGAGAATTAAGTTAAACCACAAGTCCAAGTCCCTTTCTCCATCAATGGCTAATTTAGGAAAAGGCCGATTTTAGTTAGCTAGCTAGTCACCGGAGGACAACGACAAAACACGATGCAACAGTTCCAGTTTATTTCTGTAAATGATGTTTGGCTTCTGATATGAAGTGATTGGTCTGAAGCCAAATCCACACTGGCTTCTCTTTACTCTGTTTTTTGGTGCACCAGGACAATTCACAACTGAGCTTAGTTCAACGCTGATTGGCTAAGTGCTTGCTGGCTTCCCCTGCATTCAAGGCAATGAGCGACAACAATGTGATATTCTTTTTGACCAGACAGCATCAGATCGATACACTACTCATACTGAGACAGAAAGGCGCTGTTTCGTTTGATAAGATGATTCTCCGGTGAGATGCATTCAGTTACTAAGGAAAATTTAAAGAAATTTAGGAATCGCAGAGAGACGAAAGATAAATTATTTTTCTTGGTCCATTTTTCAGTTTTCTTAGTCCAATACATGCCCCTGCAAGGAGCACAGACACACTCTATCTTCGTCTAGCTAAGGAGCACAGATGATAGTGTGTTCTGTCTGTGTGCTGTGATCTGGCTTGGCTCCCGTCTGAAATGTCAGCGTTGCTTTTGTTGTCTACCGCAGTAAAGTGATTTGACGTTCAAACATTTATGGAACATAATATCAACTGTGTAGCTGAATCAGCTCACCATGGCATGGTAAATATGACTGGGGGTAATGGAATGTATGTTTCTATGGTGACCAGCTCACCATAGCATGGTAAATATGACTGGGGGTAATGGAATGTATGTTTCTATGGTGACCAGCTCACCATGGCATGGTAAATATGACTGGGGGTAATGGAATGTATGTTTCTATGGTGACCAGCTCACCATGGCATGGTAAATATGACTGGGGGTAATGGAATGTATGTTTCTATGGTGACCAGCTCACCATGGCATGGTAAATATGACTGGGGGTAATGGAATGTATGTTTCTATGGTGACCAGCTCACCATGGCATGGTAAATATGACTGGGGGTAATGGAATGTATGTTTCTATGGTGACCAGCTCACCATGGCATGGTAAATATGACTGGGGGTAATGGAATGTATGTTTCTATGGTGACCAGCTCACCATGGCATGGTAAATATGACTGGGGGTAATGGAATGTATGTTTCTATGGTGACCAGCTCACCATGGCATGGTAAATATGACTGGGGGTAATGGCATGTATGTTTCTATGGTGACCAGCTCACCATAGCATGGTAAATATGACTGGGGGTGATGGAATGTATGTTTCTATGGTGACCAGCTCACCATGGCATGGTAAATATGACTGGGGGTAATGGAATGTATGTTTCTATGGTGACCAGCTCACCATGGCATGGTAAATATGACTGGGGGTAATGGAATGTATGTTTCTATGGTGACCAGCTCACCATGGCATGGTAAATATGACTGGGGGTAATGGCATGTATGTTTCTATGGTGACCAGCTCACCATAGCATGGTAAATATGACTGGGGGTGATGGAATGTATGTTTCTATGGTGACCAGCTCACCATGGCATGGTAAATATGACTGGGGGTAATGGAATGTATGTTTCTATGGTGACCAGCTCACCATAGCATGGTAAATATGACTGGGGGTAATGGAATGTATGTTTCTATGGTGACCAGCTCACCATAGCATGGTAAATATGACTGGGGGTAATGGAATGTATGTTTCTATGGTGACCAGCTCACCATGGCATGGTAAATGTGACGGGGGGTAATGGAATGTATGTTTCTATGGTGACCAGCTCACCATGGCATGGTAAATATGACTGGGGGTAATGGAATGTATGTTTCTATGGTGACCAGCTCACCATGGCATGGTAAATGTGGCCGAGGGTAATGGAATGTATGTTTCTATGGTGACCAGCTCATCATGTCTTCCATTCACATCCCTCTTGTTGTCCCTCTCTTCTGACTGACTGACACCCCAGACACTTTGATCACTCTTCATGTTTGTACAGCTCTGTAGAGGCTGGTAATGACAGTGAGCGGGAAAACGAGATTGAGTCAGAAAAGGAGAGAAATACCACCCCTCCTTTTGTTTTTTCTCAGCGTCGTGCGTCTATGGAGACCGAGGCTCTTTGAGGGGAATCTGAGGTCTCTCTCTGACTTCTAAAAGTCCTCCAGCGGCCTGACACACACATACACACGCTGCAGAGCTCTTAACCAGACATACACACCTAACTACCAAAGGAAAAGTAGAGGGGGAGAGACAGAGGGGAGAAACCTAAGGATGCAAAGAAAGGGAACGTTAGAGAAACCAAAGACGGAGGAGAACGAGGGTGAGAACGAGGGTGAGAGATGGAGAAACCAAAAACTGAGGAGGATGGGGGAGAGAGGGAGGGTGAGAACGAGGGTGAGAGATGGAGAAACCAAAAACTGAGGAGGATGGGGGAGAGAGCGAGGGTGAGAACGAGGGTGAGAGATGGAGAAACCAAAGACTGAGGAGGATGCAGGAGAGAGCGAGGGTGAGAGCGAGGGTGAGAGATGGAGAAACCAAAGACTGAGGAGGATGCGGGAGAGAGCGAGGGTGAGAGCGAGGGTGATAGATGGAGAAACTAAAGACTGAGGATGGGGAGAGAGACGGGGAGAGACAGAGAGAGACGATAGAGATGTACTTTAGAAGAACAAGGACAGACATGAGAAAGCTGTCAAGGTGACAACAGATGGCAGCTCTCTTCAGAGTGTGCGTGTGTTTGTCCTTTGATGTCTGGCTGGGTTGAGACTGCGGTTAAATGCGTTGCCAAGTGGAGGCAACAGCCGCACTGTACGTGCCTCAGGTAGTTGCGGACACATCAAGGACACACCACTGCTTGAATCAGCGAAAGCCGCCTGTTCAGAAGACATTGGGCACATCTAAATAGTCTAAAATTGCTTCCTCGTTTCATTTCCTTTCCTTCCTTCCTCTCCACTGATATGAAAACATAGGATAGGTGAGAGCAACATGAATGCTGTAATGTATCGACTTGACTCCAAACTCATGGGAATCATTAACCTGTACTTTACTCTTGGTCTCAAAACCCATCCAACTTTATACCCCAAGCCTAGCCCCATCCATTCCTCACATGCCTCATAGTCCCTGCTGGTATTGCACCACTTGGTGTTACTAAATACACTACATCCCTTCTCTTCTTAGATGTTTGACTAACCATTATGATAACACTAACCATTATGATGACACTGACTATTATGATGACACTAACCGTTATGATGACACTAACCATTATGATGACACTAACAATTATGATAACACTAACCATTATGATGACACTAACCGTTATGATAACACTAACCATTATGATGACACTGACTATTATGATGACACTAACCATTATGATAACACTAACCATTATGATGACACTAACCATTATGATGACACTGACTATTATGATGACACTAACCGTTATGATGACACTAACCATTATGATGACACTAACCGTTATGATGACACTAACCATTATGATGACACTAACCATTATGATGACACTAACCGTTATGATGACACTAACCGTTATGATGACACTAACCGTTATGATGACACTAACCATTATGATGACACTAACCATTATGATAACACTAACCATTATGATGACACTGACTATTATGATGACACTAACCATTATGATAACACTAACCATTATGATGACACTAACCATTATGATGACACTAACCATTATGATGACACTGACTATTATGATGACACTAACCATTATGATGACACTAACCATTATGATGACACTAACCATTATGATGACACTGACTATTATGATGACACTAACCATTATGATGACACTGACTATTATGATGACACTAACCATTATGATGACACTAACCGTTATGATGACACTAACCGTTATGATGACACTAACCGTTATGATGACACTGACTATTATGATGACACTAACCATTATGATGACACTAACCGTTTTGATGACACTAACCTTTATGATGACACTAACCGTTATGATAACACTAACCATTATGATGACACTGACTATTATGATGACACTAACCATTATGATAACACTAACCATTATGATGACACTAACCATTATGATGACACTAACCATTATGATGACACTAACCATTATGATGACACTGACTATTATGATGACACTAACCATTATGATGACACTAACCATTATGATGACACTAACCATTATGATGACACTGACTATTATGATGACACTAACCATTATGATGACACTGACTATTATGATGACACTAACCATTATGATGACACTAACCGTTATGATGACACTAACCGTTATGATGACACTAACCGTTATGATGACACTGACTATTATGATGACACTAACCATTATGATGACACTAACCGTTTTGATGACACTAACCGCTATGATGACACTAACCGTTATGATGACACTAACCATTATGATGACACTAACCGTTATAATACTAACCATTATGATACTAACCATTATGATAACACTAACCATTATGATGACACTAACCATTATGATGACACTAACCATTATGATGACACTAACCATTATGATGACACTGACTATTATGATGACACTAACCATTATGATGACACTGACTATTATGATGACACTAACCATTATGATGACACTAACCGTTATGATGACACTAACCGTTATGATGACACTAACCGTTATGATGACACTGACTATTATGATGACACTAACCATTATGATGACACTAACCGTTTTGATGACACTAACCGCTATGATGACACTAACCGTTATGATGACACTAACCATTATGATGACACTAACCGTTATAATACTAACCATTATGATACTAACCATTATGATAACACTAACCATTATGATGACACTAACCATTATGATGACACTAACCATTATGATGATACTAACCATTATGATAACACTAACCATTATGATGACACTAACCGTTATGATGAACAACAGTCAAATGATAGCTCTGGCAGTTTGGTTCAAATTTGGCTGTTGAACAACAGTCTAATTGGTCACATACACATATTTAGCAGATGTTATGGCAGGTGTAGCTAAAGGCTTGTGTTCCCAGCTCCAACAGTGGAGTAGTATCTAATAATTCACAACAATACACACAAGTCTAAAGTAAAATCATGGAATTAAGAAATATATAAATATTAGGACCAGCGATGTCTGAGTGGCATTGACTAAAATACAGTATATACATATGAAATGAGTAAAACAGTATGTAAACATTATTAAAATGATCGGTGATTCCATGTCTATGTACATCACATTTGTCACTGTTGAGAGTGAGCCCCCTCTCCTGCAGTTCTCTCAGGACTTGGTGTTGTCGTTTTTGTTGTGTTCTTGTGTGTTCTTCCCAAACACAATGATATCATCTGAGATATTGTGGACACCCTCGATGTCTTGTAGGACTTGGTGGATGATGTGTTGACATGTCTCTGGAGCAGAGGAGACACCAAACATCAGTCTATTGTAGGACTTGGTGGATGATGTGTTGACATGTCTCTGGAGCAGAGGAGACACCAAACATCAGTCTCTTGTAGGACTTGGTGGATGATGTGCTGTCTTGGCTCTTGAGCAGAGGAGACACCAAACATCAGTCTCTTGTAGGACTTGATGGATGATGTGCTGTTTTGGCTCTGGAGCAGAGGAGACACCAAACATCAGTCTCTTGTAGGACTTGGTGGATGATGTGCTGTTTTGGCTCTGGAGCAGAGTCACAACTCTGCTCAGGGAACAAGACTCTGGTTTCAGTTTGAACTTGATAATATCTCCACTTTAGGTCCAGCTTTGAGAAGACCACGGCTCCTGACATGTCCTCCTGGATCTCGTCGATGGTGGGGATGGGGCTGTCTCTCCAGCACAACAGCTTCACTTGCTCTACGTATGTCAACACATACTCTGACGTCACCGGTTTTCTTGTGTACTACAACTCACGGAGAAGGTCCAATTCACTTTCTCAATAACATCCATGTCCTCTAGCTCATTCATCTTCTCTTCAACCAGCTTCCTGATACTGAATGGTACTTCGCTTACTGGATGTGCACCAGGTGTGACAGTCTCATCTACATGAATTCATAACTGGACGTCTTTCAATTTTCCCATCCCTGTGAAACAGTCTTTTTGTATTCTTCCTGCAGTGCAGCTTTGAATGTCTGTGTGTCATCATCTTGGACTGAGTTTGTGTGCCTTTTGGTCCAAAATGCCAAGAGCAACTGCTGTTATCTTTTCCAGTACTCATGTCTCTTTCCCAGGACAGATGTCTGTGCATCTTTCATGACTAGAATGTCTGCAGTGACTGACTCAGAACTAACAACTGTTGTAATGTTGGCAGTGAACAAGCTCTCAAAAGGCTTCAAGTTCCTCGGCGTACACATCACTGACAAACTGAAATGGTTCACCCACACAGACAGTGTGGTGAAGAAGGTTGCAACAGCGCCTCTTCAAACTCAGGAGGCTGAAGAAATTTGGCTTGGCCCCTAAGACCCTCACAAACTTTTACAGATGTACAATTGAGAGCATCCTGTCGGGCTGTATCACCGCCTGGTACGGCAACAGCACCGCCCGCAACCGCAGGGCTCTCTGGAGGATGGTGGGGATCAGCCACCCGAGCCAAAGCCTGTTCACTCCGCTATCATCCAGACGGCGAGGTCAGTACAGGTGCATCAAAGCTGGGACCAAGTGACTGAAAAACAGCTTCTGTCTCAAGGCCATCAGACTGTTAAACAGCCATCACTAGCCAGCTGCCGCCCGGCTACTCAACCCGGCACCTTAGAGGCTGCTGGCTTATATACATAGACATGGAATCACTGGTCACTTTAAATGGAAAACTAGTCACTTTAATAATGTTTACATACTGTTTTACTCATTCATATGTCTACACTGTACTCTCCTATATTTTTGTCAAGGCCACTCAGACATTGCTCATCCTAATATTTATATATTTCTTAATTCCATTCTTTTACTTTTGGATTTGTGTGTAATGTTGTGAATGATATACTACTGCACCGTTGGAGCTAGAAACACGAGAATTTTGCTACACCCGCAATAACATCTGCTAAATCTGAATATGTGACCAAGGAAATTTCATTTGATTTGAACTGCTAATGGTTGTGTTGAACCATATGGGTAAAGTATCTTGAAATATGTTTTCAATTGCACATTGCATTTGGTCTGCAAATGACTGAATGTTGCTGTCCTCACGATATTATAGCTAACCCCAGAGTCAATGAACATGTTACCTGGCTGGCCATTGACTATAAACTGTATTTTAGCATCATCAGTACTGCTGGGAAGTGTGAACATATGTTCCTCATTGTCATTGTTTTATTTTGTATAGCACGTATGTTTGTGACTTTGATTTTTATTCTGTTTGGTCTTTGTCCTGCACATTTTGGAGAAATGTCTATCTTTGCCACATTTGTTGCATTGTTTACCTTTTGTGAAGGAACTTGCCTATCCTCTATGGCCCTCCTGAACACATCTGAAGCATTTGACAGTGTGGTCGTCATTAGATGGCTTGTCCTTGTCGTGGAATATTCTAATCAAGTGAAAGAGACTTTGCCATTTCTTCAAACAATCCTCTTTATTCGATGTCGATTAATTATTCCAATAATGAAACTGGTTGATCCCACCACACACTCTCGAGTGTTGGACCGAGAGTTCCACCAGGAGAACTAAGCCACAGCATTTTACAGTTAAGACACATCCTCCTGAATATGTGACAAACAACAGATGTGTGGAATGAGTCAAAAGGTTAGGATTGTTATGAAAGAAATGAATAATTCACAGCAGACCGTATCACAACCAGTATCACAACCAGCCGTGATTGAGAGTCCCATAGGGTGGCGCACAATTGGCCCAGCGTTGTCCAGGTTTGGCCGGTGTGGCCGTCATATTAAATAAGAATTTGTTCTTAAACTGACTTGCCTAGTTAAATAAAGGTTAGAAATAAAAATGTGGACAGCGTGGTCATCGTTAGATGAAGAACATCTTGTTTTCCAGTTTGTCCAATTCCCGTCTGGGTTATTTTTGTTCTCTTTTCCCCTTTTGAATTGCATTGATATTGTCTTTCCATTCTGGCCGCCTGCTGGTCAACAGCCTCCATTGTTCTTGCTCAAACCATTCGAGCGGTGAGAGCGAGGTCCCTCTCGCATAGATGCCGCTTGCGCAACACATTTGAGTGACACTGGTCAATCACTCGGTCCCTTAATCACATGTAGCAGCCAACTGTTTGTCTACTCACAAACGTGTCCACTGATTTCCCCCTGCGCTTGTTCAGCTTGCTTAAACAAATGTCTCTTATAAGGAATGTTTTTTTTTTTTTTTTTTTGTGGAATGAAGTACTCGCTTATATTTGTCAACACGATCTCATAGTCCTTGTCTTCCCCCATGTCCTCTAACGTGGTGAATATATTCTGCTCATCCCAACCTCCCAAGTGCAATACAAGAGCTTGTTTTCATGCTGCATATTTGACTCCTGAATAAGTGATGAACAGTTTGAAACAAGTAATTCCTTTTGCCCATAGCAAACCAACACTGGCTGGGTCTGAATGCACATAAAACAGTGGAAGATAAGGTAAGCTCAGTGCCATTGTTCTTAGCTTCTTTTGCTAGCTAGCACATTTGTTTGCTAGTTAGCTCTGTTAAACTGAACAGTTTGGCTAGATTTTTATGAAAAGTCCCTTTACAAATGAATTTTACCTGCACTCACCCAGCTTCTTGAGTGGATAATGTTTATTTTTATTTCCATATCATCGTCGCCATTTGTAATGTATCAACTTGACTCAGACTCACAGGAATCATTAACCTGTACTTTACTTCTGGTCTCAAAACCCATCCAACTTTATACCCCAAGCCTCATCCGTTCCTCACGGGCCTCGTAGTCCCCGCTGGTATGGCACCACTAGGTGTCACTAATACACTACAGATGCCTACCAGGTATTTGCTTTGGTCACCTGTTGAATGATTTCACATCAGTACTGAAAAGGGACATTTCAAAGACTCAAGGAGAGGAAGCCATTACTGTCCAGCCCTCCCAAACAAAAACCAATAGACTTCAGAAGTATTAAGGTACAACTGGGGTTTGAACCGGCAACCTTTCTCCTGTTAAAGAGGACGGTGTTGCTGGATCAAACAACTTCACAGTCAGCCAGCTAACCCGTCGCTTCATTAAAGATGAAAGCCAGAAGGAATACCCCCCCACCTGAGGGAACACACAAACGCACCTCACACGCACACACACATGCGCGTGCGCACAGATGGAAACTTTGTTTTGGTTCTGACCTGACTTCAGAAGAGTTTGACACAGACACCATCAACTCTCTCATTATCTAACACAACGAGACACTCACAGACCTGACGATCAAAAGAAAAGAACAGATTCTGCTCTCTCTTTCTCCCTTTCACTTTCCCCCTTTCTCTTTCTACTCTGTCTGTCTGTCTCTCCTCCGAGCGCAGTCAGGACATCAAAGGGGTCAGTAGCGAAATGAGGGCTATCTAAATGGAAAACGTAGGAGCATTGAGTGAAGCTGTAATCTCTGCCTCCCTGCACTGTAATGATGTCTTGAGAGATGCGGTGGTGGCAGTGTGTCAGTAAACACACATGTTATCTTTGTTTAAGCATGATGAAGACCTGCAGTAGTGGAAAACGCTACTCATATCACGACCAGGCATACAGCTGAGTAGCCTTATGGAGTACTGAGAGAGAGAGAGAACTTCAGACACCTCCACGGAGTACTGAGAGAGAGAGAACTTCAGACACCTCCACTGAGTACTGAGAGAGAGAGAGACCTTCAGACACCTCCACTGAGTACTGAGAGAGAGAGAGAGACCTTCAGACATCTCCACTGAGTACTGAGAGAGAGACCTTCAGACATCTCCACTGAGTGCTGAGAGAGAGAACTTCAGACACCTCCACTGAGTACTGAGAGAGAGAACTTCAGACACCTCCACTGAGTACTGAGAGAGAGAGAACTTCAGACACCTCCACTGAGTACTGAGAGAGAGAACTTCAGACACCTCCACTGAGTACTGAGAGAGAGAACTTCAGACACCTCCACTGGGTACTGAGAGAGAGAACTTCAGACACCTCCACTGAGTACTGAGAGAGAGAGAACTTCAGACACCTCCACTGAGTACTGAGAGAGAGAACTTCAGACACCTCCACTCGGTACTGAGAGAGAGAGAGAGAGAGAACTTCAGACACCTCCACTGAGTACTGAGAGAGAGAGAGAATTTCAGACACCTCCACTGAGTACTGCCCTTCAACTCCCAATACAAGCCCTCTCTCTCTCATTACCCCTCTCAATGATCTTCTTCCCTCTGTTTATCTAAGGAGAAAGCAGGGAATGGAGAAAGAAGACAGTATGATATCAGACCTGTTCAGTTCACAGTACATGCTTAACTCTTCTTCCCCCTGCTGTAGACAGATCTAATAGCTTTTCATTCGATTCAGAGGGTAAAACCTTCTCCAACAGTTCACGGAAAGAACGGCACACTCACTCGTTCCAACAGTGAAAAGAAAACCAATATCATTAGCAAAGGATTCCAATAAACCTAATTTGCTGTATTGTGGACCATCAAGGTAAACAAATGGCTGTTTAAGGGATACAATGTGGATTATACCACGCACTGTGCCCCAGCCCTTAAATTACACAGTTCCCAAAATAACAATCTCAATGTGTGATGATGAGAGAAGACACACCACACAAACCACACATACAGACCGGCCAGGGGAGGCTCCTCAGAGGAGGAAGGGGAGGACCATCCTCCTCAGTGAATTTCCTAAAAATAAGATACAAATATTTTAATAGTTATCCTTTTTAGATAAAACTATACAAAATATAATCACCTGTCTCCAAATAATTGATTAAAACACACTGTTTAGCAAAGAAGTTCCACAGTATCATCAACAGCACTCTGTAGGGTAGCACCGTGGTGTAGCCGGAGGACAGTTAGCTTCCATCCTCTTCTGGGTACATTGACTTCAATACAAAACCTAGGAGGCTCATTGTTCTCACCACCTTAAATGGAGGCAAAAGAAACAAAACGGGGATAAACATACCTGAATTTGACGAATAGAAACTCTTGTTTGCAAATGTTGGACTAATGATTACACCCTATATCAGCTAGATGCAGGTAAGAGTGTGCAAGGCGGTCACATCAAATTTGTCTCTTGACCTGTGTGCACTTACAAATGACAGTCATCCAATATGCTGTAATAGAGATAAGGCCATGCTCATGAAAAAAAAAAATTGTCCTCCCTCACCTTAAACGGCACTGACCTCCACTGATACAAGCAGATTTTCAAATTAACATCTTTCTCACCAAACTCCACGAGAGACAGCAGGAGCTAGGTAGCACTCATCTTTCTCACCAAACTCCACGAGAGACAGCAGGAGCTAGGTAGCACTCATCTTTCTCACCAAACTCCACGAGAGACAGCAGGAGCTAGGTAGCGCTCATCTTTCTCACCAAACTCCACGAGAGACAGCAGGAGCTAGTTAGCGCTCATCTTTCTCACCAAACTCCACGAGAGACAGCAGGAGCTAGGTAGCGCTCATCTTTCTCACCAAACTCCACGAGAGACAGCAGGAGCTAGGTAGCACTCATCTTTCTCCTCTCTGTCAGTTTTTTTCCTTTCCCCCATTTTTTTACACTTCAAAGAGACAGCATTCAAGAGGCTAACATTCATAGCTTTATTTGAGACATTAGGAAGTGAAGTGAGAGCACTTCAATGGTTTTGTGTGTGCCTGTGTGAGTGCGTGTGTGGTGCTTTGATGGCAGCTGATCCACTGGTGATGTGATCAGTGGGGACGGAAAGCAATTTGCTTCATGGGTAGAGAGCTTTGGTAACTGCTGGTAACCACTGTGTAGAGCCAGGTTTATGGGATGGTGACAGTCAGAAAACACAGATCAGGGGGAAAGAGATCTCCTTTATGTTGAGAACTCTTTGCAACTGTTCATAAGTGTTCATAAGTGTTCATTAGTACAGCCACACAGTGCCTTCAGAAAGTATTCACACCTCTTGAATTATTCCACATTTTGGTGTTACAGCCTGAATTCAAAATGGATTAAATAGATTTCTTTCTCTCACCCATTTACACACAATACCCCATATTTATAAAATGTATTGAAAAATTAAATACAGAAATATCTCATTTACATACAGTGCCTTGCGAAAGTATTCGGCCCCCTTGAACTTTGCGACCTTTTGCCACATTTCAGGCTTCAAACATAAAGATATAAAACTGTATTTTTTTGTGAAGAATCAACAACAAGTGGGACACAATCATGAAGTGGAACGACATTTATTGGATATTTCAAACTTTTTTAACAAATCAAAAACTGAAAAATTGGGCGTGCAAAATTATTCAGCCCCCTTAAGTTAATACTTTGTAGCGCCACCTTCGCAAGGCACTGTAAGTATTCACACCCCTAAGTTAATACTTTGTAGAAGCGCCTTTAGGCAGTGATTTCAGCTGTTAGTCTTTCTGGGTAAGTCTAGAAGAGCTTTCCACACCTGGATTGTGCAACATTTGCCCATTATTATTTAAAAAAATTCCTCAAGTTCTGTCAAATTGGTTGTTGATCATTGCTAGACAAACTGTAACTCGGCCACTCAGGAACTTCCACTGTCTTCTTGGTAAGCATCTCCAGTGTAGATTTGGCCTAAACTGGTTTCCTTCTAGGATTTTGCCTGGACTCCATTCCATTTTATTTTTTATGCTGATAAACTCCCAAGTCCTTGACAATTACAATCATACCCATAACATGATGCAGACACCACTATGCTTGAAAGTATGGAGAGTGATACTTAGTAATGTGTTGTATTGAATTTGCACCAAACATAGAACTTTTGTATTCAGGACTAAAAAGGTAAATTGCTTTGCAACATTAGTGCCTTGTTGCAAACAGGATGCATCTTCTGGAATATTTTTTATTTACATTTAGTATGTTACATCCAGTCTATGAGACCAGGCTGAGTAACTCCAATGTTGTTGATCCATCCTCAGTTCTCTGTTATTTAAGCCATTAAACTTTGTAACCGTTTTAAAGTTACCATTGGCCTCATGGTGAAATCCATGAGCGGTTTCCTTTCTTCCCAGGCAACTGTGTTAGGAAAGACACCTTTATCTTTGTAGTGACTGGGTGTATTGATGCATCATCCAACGTGTATGCTCAGTACTGTGCAGCCGTCTTAATCGACCTGGCCACAAGGCTTTCGACTCTGTCAATCACCGTATTCTTATCGACAGACTCGGTTTCTCTAATGACTGCCTCGCCTTGTTCGCTAACTACTTCTCTGATAGAGTTTGACAGTGTGTCAAATTGTGTGTCAAATTGGAGGGCCTTTTGTCCGGACCTCTGGCAGTCTCTATGGGGGTGCCACAGGGTTCAATTCTCGGGCCGACTCTTTACATATACCTTAGCCAAATACATTTAAACTCATTATTTCTGTCATGTTGTGTCTTGTCTCTGTCCTTTCCCTTCACCCTGTCTCCCTCTGCTGGTCGTTGTTATGTTACCTTTTCTCCCCCGCTTTCCCCCAGCTGTCCCTTGTCTCCTCTAACTACCCATTCACCCCGTTCCCCACCTGTTCCCTTTTTTCCCTCTGATTAGGTCCCTATATCTCTCTCTGTTTCTGCTCCTGTCCTTGTCGGATTCTTGTTTGTTTGTGTTTCATGCCTGAGCCAGACTATCGTCATGTTTGCTGTAACCTTGTCCTGTCCTGTCGGAATCTGCCGGTCTATCTGAGCCTACCTATGTGTGGTTATTAAAGAAGCTCTGTTTAAGTTAGTTCGCTTTTGGGTCCTCATTCACTCACCTTAACAGAAGAATCCGACCAAGAATGGACCCAGCGACTTCGGATCCTCTCCACTCAGCCGTCGGAATCCAGGGAGCGATGCTAGGCAGACACGAGCAGGAAGTGTCTGCTGCTCGACATGCCGTTGAGACCCTGGCCACCCAAGTCTCCAACCTCACAGAACAGGTTCACCATCTCCGCCTCGATCCACCGGCCACTTCCAGGGCTTTCGAATCTCCGGAGCCCAGAATCAATAACCCGCCGTGTTACTCTGGGGAGCCCACTGAATGCCGCTCGTTCCTCACCCAGTGTGATATTGTGTTTTCTCTCCAGCCCAACACTTACTCCAGGAGCACTGCTCGTGTCGCCTACGTCATATCTCTCCTTATTGGACGGGCTCGTGAGTGGGGCACGGCAATCTGGGAGGCAAGGGCTGAGTGTACTAACCAGTATCAGGACTTTAAGGAGGAGATGATACGGGTTTTTGATCGATCTGTTTTTGGGGAGGAGGCTTCCAGGGCCCTGTCTTCCCTATGTCAAGGTAATCGATCCATAACAGACTACTCTATTGAGTTTCGCACTCTTGCTGCCTCCAGTGGCTGGAACGAGCCGGCTTTGCTCGCTCGTTTTCTGGAGGGTCTCCGCGCAGAGGTAAAGGATGAGATTCTCTCCCGGGAGGTCCCTTCCAGCGTGGATTCCCTGATTGAACTCGCTATTCGCATTGAGCGACGGGTTGATCTGCGTCACCGAGCTCGTGGAAAGGAGCTCGCGTTCTCCGTTGCCCTCCTCTCCGCATCACTACCATCTTCCTCTGCCGGCTCGGGAGCTGAGCCTATGCAGCTGGGAGGTATCCGCATCTCGACTAAGGAGAGGGAACGGAGAATCACCAACCGCCTCTGTCTCTATTGCGGTTCTGCTGGTCATTTTGTCACTTCATGTCCAGTAAAAGCCAGAGCTCATCAGTAAGCGGAGGGCTACTGGTGAGCGCTACTACTCCTGTCTCTCCTTCAAGATCCTGCACTACCTTGTCGGTCCATCTACGCTGGACCGGTTCGTCAGCTTCCTGCAGTGCCTTAATAGACTCTGGGGCGGAGGGCTGTTTTATGGACGAGACCTGGGCTCGGGAACATGACATTCCTCTCAGACAGTTAAGGGAGTCCACGGCCTTGTTCGCCCTGGATGGTAGTCCTCTCCCCAGGATTCAGCGTGAGACGCTACCTTTAACCCTCACTGTTTCTGGTAATCATAGCGAAACCATTTCTTTTTTGATTTTTCGTTCACCTTTTACACCTGTTGTTTTGGGCCATCCCTGGCTAGTTTGTCATAATCCTTCCATTAATTGGTCTAGTAATTCTATCCTCTCCTGGAACGTCTCTTGTCATGTGAAATGTTTAATGTCTGCTATCCCTCCTGTTTCCTCTGTCTCTTCTTCACAGGAGGAGCCTGGTGATTTGACAGGGGTGCCGGAGGAATATCACGATCTGCGCACGGTGTTCAGTCGGTCCAGGGCCACCTCTCTTCCTCCACACCGGTCGTATGATTGTAGTATTGATCTCCTTCCGGGAACCACTCCCCCCCGGGGTAGACTATACTCTCTGTCGGCTCCCGAACGTAAGGCTCTCGAGGATTATTTGTCTGTAGCTCTTGACGCCGGTACCATAGTCCCCTCCTCCTCTCCCGCCGGAGCGGGGTTTTTTTTTGTCAAGAAGAAGGACGGGTCTCTGCGCCCCTGCATAGATTATCGAGGGCTGAATGACATAACAGTTAAGAATCGTTATCCGCTTCCTCTTATGTCTTCAGCCTTCGAGATCCTGCAGGGAGCCAGGTTTTTCACTAAGTTGGACCTTCGTAACGCTTACCATCTCGTGCGCATCAGGGAGGGGGACGAGTGGAAGACGGCGTTTAACACTCCGTTAGGGCACTTTGAATACCGGGTTCTTCCTTTCGGCCTCGCTAACGCTCCAGCTGTCTTTCAGGCATTAGTCAATGATGTCCTGAGAGACATGCTGAACATCTTTGTTTTCGTTTACCTTGACGATATCCTGATTTTTTCACCGTCACTCCAGATTCATGTTCAGCACGTTCGACGTGTCCTCCAGCGCCTTTTAGAGAATTGTCTTTTTGTGAAGGCTGAGAAGTGCACTTTTCATGCCTCCTCCGTCACATTTCTCGGTTCTGTTATTTCCGCTGAAGGCATTAAGATGGATCCCGCTAAAGTCCAAGCTGTCATTGATTGGCCCGTCCCTAAGTCACGCGTCGAGCTGCAGCGCTTTCTCGGCTTTGCGAACTTCTATCGTCGTTTCATCCGTAATTTCGGTCAGGTGGCCGCTCCTCTCACAGCCCTTACTTCTGTCAAGACGTGCTTTAAGTGGTCCGTTTCCGCCCAGGGAGCTTTTGATCTCCTCAAGAATCGTTTTACATCCGCTCCTATCCTTGTTACACCTGACGTCTCTAGACAGTTCGTTGTCGAGGTTGACGCGTCAGAGGTGGGCGTGGGAGCCATTCTTTCTCAGCGCTCCCTCTCTGACGACAAGGTCCACCCATGCGCGTATTTTTCTCATCGCCTGTCGCCGTCGGAACGTAACTATGATGTGGGTAACCGCGAACTGCTCGCCATCCGGTTAGCCCTAGGCGAATGGCGACAGTGGTTGGAGGGGGCGACCGTTCCTTTTGTCGTTTGGACTGACCATAGGAACCTTGAGTACATCCGTTCTGCCAAACGACTTAATGCGCGTCAGGCGCGTTGGGCGCTGTTTTTCGCTCGTTTCGAGTTTGTGATTTCTTATCGTCCGGGCTCTAAGAACACCAAGCCTGATGCTTTGTCTCGTCTCTTCAGTTCTTCAGTAGCCTCCACTGACCCCGAGGGGATTCTCCCTGAGGGGCGTGTTGTCGGGTTGACTGTCTGGGGAATTGAGAGGCAGGTAAAACAAGCGCTCACTCACACTCCGTCGCCGCGCGCTTGTCCTAGGAACCTTCTTTTCGTTCCCGTTCCTACTCGTCTGGCCGTTCTTCAGTGGGCTCACTCTGCCAAGTTAGCCGGCCACCCTGGCGTTCGGGGTACGCTTGCTTCCATTCGCCAGCGTTTTTGGTGGCCCACCCGGGAGCATGACACGCGTCGTTTCGTGGCTGCTTGTTCGGTCTGCGCGCAGACTAAGTCCGGTAACTCTCCTCCTGCCGGCCGTCTCAGGCCGCTTCCTATTCCCTCTCGACCGTGGTCTCACATCGCCTTAGATTTTGTCACCGGACTGCCTTCGTCAGCGGGGAAGACTGTTATTCTTACGGTTGTCGATAGGTTCTCTAAGGCGGCCCATTTCATTCCCCTTGCTAAGCTTCCTTCTGCTAAAGAGACGGCACAAATCATCATCGAGAATGTTTTCAGAATTCATGGCCTTCCGTCAGACGTCGTTTCGGACAGAGGTCCGCAATTCACGTCTCAATTTTGGAGGGAGTTTTGCCGTTTGATTGGGGCTTCCGTCAGTCTCTCTTCCGGCTTTCACCCCCAGTCTAACGGTCAAGCAGAACGGGCCAATCAGACTATTGGTCGCATCTTACGCAGTCTTTCTTTTCGCAACCCTGCGTCTTGGTCAGAACAGCTCCCCTGGGCAGAATACGCCCACAACTCGCTTCCTTCGTCTGCGACCGGGCTATCTCCTTTTCAGAGTAGCCTCGGGTACCAGCCTCCGCTGTTCTCATCTCAGTTCGCCGAGTCCAGCGTCCCCTCCGCTCAGGCTTTTGTCCAACGTTGCGAGCGCACCTGGAAGAGGGTCAGGTCTGCACTTTGCCGTTATAGGACGCAGACTGTGAGGGCTGCTAATAAGCGTAGAACGAAGAGCCCTAGATATTGTCGCGGTCAGAGAGTTTGGCTCTCCACTCAGAACCTTCCCCTTAAGACGGCTTCTCGCAAGTTGACCCCGCGGTTCATTGGTCCGTTCCGTATTTCTCGGGTCATTAATCCTGTCGCAGTTCGACTTCTTCTTCCGCGATACCTTCGTCGCGTCCACCCGGTCTTCCATGTCTCCTGTATTAAGCCCGTTCTTCGCGCCCCCGCTCGTCTTCCCCCCCCCCCCCCATCCTTGTCGAGGGCGCACCCATCTACAGGGTCCGCAGGATTTTGGACATGCGTCCACGGGGCCGTGGTCACCAGTACCTTGTCGATTGGGAGGGGTACGGTCCTGAGGAGAGGAGTTGGGTTCCCTCTCGGGACGTGCTGGACCGTGCGCTGATCGAGGATTTCCTCCGTTGCCGCCAGGTTTCCTCCTCGAGTGCGCCAGGAGGCGCTCGGTGAGTGGGGGGGTACTGTCATGTTGTGTCTTGTCTCTGTCCTTTCCCTTCACCCTGTCTCCCTCTGCTGGTCGTTGTTATGTTACCTTTTCTCCCCCGCTTTCCCCCAGCTGTCCCTTGTCTCCTCTAACTACCCATTCACCCCGTTCCCCACCTGTTCCCTTTTTTCCCTCTGATTAGGTCCCTATATCTCTCTCTGTTTCTGCTCCTGTCCTTGTCGGATTCTTGTTTGTTTGTGTTTCATGCCTGAGCCAGACTATCGTCATGTTTGCTGTAACCTTGTCCTGTCCTGTCGGAATCTGCCGGTCTATCTGAGCCTACCTATGTGTGGTTATTAAAGAAGCTCTGTTTAAGTTAGTTCGCTTTTGGGTCCTCATTCACTCACCTTAACAATTTCACAATTCCTGACATTTAATCCTTGTAAAAAATCCCTGTTTTAGGTCAGTTAGGATCCCCACTTTATTTTAAGAATGTGACATGTCAGCACCTTACAGATAGAAATTGATTGTATGTTGTGGGGTACAGCGATAGTCATTCAAAAATCATGTTAAACATTACTATTGCACAGAGTGAGCCCATGCAACTTATTAAGTGACTTGTTAAGCAAATTTTTACTCCTAACCTATTTAGGCTGGCCATAACAAAGAGGTTGAATGCTTATTGACATTTCAGCTTTTAATGTTTTATTAATTTGTACAAAATTTAAAAAACATAATTCCACCTTGACATTATGGGGTTTTGTGTGTAGGCCAGTAACAAAAACATATCAATTTAAGAAAATGTTTAATTCCTCCCTTCCTTGCTCCTTCCTCCTCTTTGGTCACACAAAAAATCTGAACCAAAGTGAGCTAGGTCTAATCATCTGTTTAATGAAGTCTGTTAGTTTACTTTGTCAGTATCTTGTCAGTATCTTGTCATAATTAACAGACTGACATACAGGCACACACACACACACACACACACACACACACACACACACACACACACACACACACACACACACACACACACACACACACACACACACACACACACACACACACACACACACACACACACACAGAATGCTTCCCTCTTAGAACAGAAGTACATGGGCTCAGACAGCAATTATAATGGTGGCATGTCCTCAGGGTGGTGAGACTACTGACATGTGTTACCCTGAATAGTCTATAATGAGGGCTGAAGATATTTAAAAGTCTGAGTCTAACCCTCTGGAACACCTTGTTTATATCTTAGGCTACCAAACACTACATTCCAATAAATATTGTGTTGTTGTGACTTAACTTTCCTTAATCTGATGACAATTATTTATTTAATTCACCAACTATGTTTTAATTGTTACTCAATTTAAATTAATCATGTAACAATTAACTCATTATAAATTTGGGGCACCATGGGAAGAGTTGTTTAACGAGTTAGCATCTCCATTAAACTCAAGATGATATGTAAGATATATCGATAACAGTCATTTATTAATCATTACCTCATATCAGTCTCATTCTGAATGTTGCAGACTTCTTGAATCCACAAGAACTCCAGCCTTTTCTGATTATTCAGTTCTACACAAATTGATTTCGTTATTTATTTACTAACTAACTAAATAATAACACGGAATACACATACACACTTACATGAGACAAAAGTGCCTAGTGGACTGACAAGATATGATGGCTTGAATCACAATGGAGAGGAGGTGGGGAAAGAGATAGAGAAAGGGACATTTATTTTGGATACATTCTATAACTATTCGCACATTAATCATATACCTTGCACATGAACCACCACCCGTCTCGGTAAGAAATGTAATGTATTTACGTGTAGATGTCTTTGCTTGTTGTCTCTCTGTTGCAACCAATCAATCCTTCTGTGGGAAGGACTCGATGGGTGTAAGACTCTGGTTGGCCACCAGAGGTCACAATGTCCTTCTTAGTTGTCTGTGGCTTCAATGATTCACCAGTGATTGTCTGAGGTGAGCTTCTTGCCTCTTTTCTCGGGTAGATAGTCAAAGTTCTAGATCCCTTTACATGCACAGCTGCAGACTCTCAAGTGTTCTGGTCTAGTCTTTATCTTCTTCACCTCGTGTGGAGATTTAAAGTTTGACATCTTTTCAGCTGTGTAGCCACAGATACATGTTTTCTGGTCTTAGCGTTTCAGCCTTTTGTAACGTATTTACAAGCCAAGAAAATGAAATGAGAAATTGAAAAGGAAAAAAATTAAGAAGAAAAAAACGAATTTCTTTACAAATGTCAGGACATTTTCAAAACAGACTCCCAAATACCATATTTACATTTCGTAACACTCTCACCACAGCTCTTAACAAGAGTGTATTTATAGTGTATTTATTGTTTCAAGCATTTGTTATGTTTAGCTCACGCTTCAAGTCTGCTGGTCTGGTATGTTAATTTCTAGCGAGTCCAATTAAGCACTCTGGTCGAAAATGGTGGTTCCATCACACTGACACACTTCATTCTGGGCGTGGCTTAGCTAATGTGCAAACGACATGAAACTATGGTCTCCTTAGTGAACTAAAATCACATTTATATCTTAACAAAAATACTTTAATCGTTCTTCATATTGTGTTAACGTCATATTGGATGGAAACTCAACAGCCGAAGGCGGTTTCCTTCCTAAGTTACATTATTTGGTTCATACTGTTTTTAATAACGTCACAAAATTAAAAGCAATATGACATGATTATTCTTTAGATCCCACTGACCATTCTTAACATTCCTATCTTAGAAATATTGTTCCAAAGTTCACTCTTTGGACATTAGAATTTTTGGGGCATCAACATAATGATCTGCTTCACCTGTCTTGTGCTTGTCTCCACCCCCCTCCAGGTGTCGCCCATCTTCCCCGTTATCACCTGTGTATTTCTACCTGTGTTTTCTGTCTGTCTGTTGCCAGTTCGTCTTGTCTCGTCAAGCCTACCAGCATTTTTCCCACACTCCTGTTCGCTCTAGTCCCTGTTTTCTAGTTTTCCTGGTTTTGACCATTCTGCCTGACCCTGAGACTACCTTCCAGACTCTGTTCTGGATTACTGACCTCTGCCTGACCTGACCCTGAGCCTGACCCTGAGCCTGCCTGTCGTTCTTTACCTTTCAGACTCTGTTCTGGATTACTGACCTCTGCCTGCCCTTGACCTGTCGTTTGCCTGCCCCCTGTTTTTGTTATAAACTTTTGTTAGTTTGCACTGTCTGCATCTGTGTCTTATCCTGAGGTCTGATAAAATGTCTCTGTAACAAAGACATTCCAACATTGATACTAAAAAGCACGTGAGGGTTCTCTACTGCATAAGATTTACGATTGGCGTGAGGTGTCATAAAACCGGCCCATCCTCCCCTCTCCTCTCCTGTGTAAGAGAGGGGGTTTGGCTGTCAGCCATTTTCCAAGCTCATCTGAGGCCTTGGATCCTCGACTAGGAGAGTCATAACAGTGTTGTATAACTGAGTTTCTGCACTGTGACACACCTAAAAGATTTAGAGTTCTGTTGTGACCCACCTAAAAGATTTAGAGTTCTGTTGTGACCACCTAAAGGATTAAGAGTTCTGTTGTGACCCACCTAAAGGATTTAGAGTTCTGTTGTGACACACCTAAAGGATTTTGAGTTTTGTTGTGACCCACCTAAAGCATTTGGAGTTCTGTTGTGACCCACCTAAAGGATTTCGAGTTCTGTTGTGACCCACCTAAATTATTTAGAGTTCTGTTGTGACCCACCTAAAAGATTTAGAGTTCTGTTGTGACCCACCTAAAAAATTTAGAGTTCTGTTGTGGCCCACCTAAAATATTTAGAGTTCTGTTGTGACACACCAAGTTAACAGCCTATATATGTTTTTAGTCAGGGCACAATCTGTAGCTGTGACATACAGCCTACTGAACAACCGGTTAAAAATATACCACCTAGTAGATAAAACTACGAAAGCAGACTACTTTCACGATGAGACAGTCTGGTCAATTAAAGCATAGAGACAGAAAGTGATATTTTTATTATCCACCATCTTGATAGTGTTTGGGAGGCGGGGACGCTGAGTCATTTGTTTCCTAGATGGGGAAGGAAAAGTGACAAGATGGAATGAACTAATGGGATGTGACTTGGTATGTAGGCGTCAGTATTGGAACAAACATCTGTGATCACAGTGTATGTGTGTGTGTGTGTTCATTAATTCTGGAGTCACTCTAGGTGCCAATACTATGCCCCATATTCACTAGTCACTGGAGCAGATGCCATGTGTTCCCTCACACGTCACTTTTAAATTCAACTCACTTTTAAGGGAGGGAGAGAAAATGAAAAAAATAAATGAACAGATTTTCACCAAGACTTTTCTCCTGATTGGCCTCTGTATTTACAAGACATCTCTCCTGATTGGCCTCTGTATTTACAAGACATCTCTCCTGATTGGCCTCTGTATTTACAAGACATCTCTCCTGATTGGCCTCTGTATTTACAAGACATCTCTCCTGATTGGCCTCTGTATTTACCCTAGTGGACTGACAAGATATGACACCTTGAATCACAATGGAGAGGGGGCGGGGAAAGAGAGAGAGATAGAGAAAGGGACATTTATCGTGGATACATTCTATAACTATTCGCACATTAATCATATACCTTGCACATGAACCACCGCCCGTCTCGGTAAGAAATGTAATGTATTTACGTGTAGATGTCTTTGCTTGTTGTCTCTCTGTTGCAACCAATCAATTCTTCCGTGGGAAGGACTCGATGGGTGTAAGACTCTGGTTGGCCACCAGAGGTCACAATGTCCTTCTTAGTTGTCTGTGGCTTCAATGATTCACCAGTGATTGTCTGAGGTGAGCTTCTTGCCTCTTTTCTCGGGTAGATAGTCAAAGTTCTAGATCCCTTTACATGCACAGCTGCAGACTCTCAAGTGTTCTGGTCTAGTCTTTATCTTCTTCACCTCGTGTGGAGATTCAAAGTTTTAAATATTTTCAGCCATGTAGCCCCAGCTACATGTTTTCTGGTCCTTGAATTGAATTGGAGAGAGAGAGGGAGACAGAGAGACACCATATGTCAGGGAAGATGAGGGTAGGCGCAGCATCACGGGCTAAAACAGAAAGAACTGTGTTTTTAGTCTTTAAAGAGCCAACGTTCCTCTCTCCGCCAACCTGCAGGAGCGTTCTCGTCCTCAACCCTTCTATAAACAGACACACTGAGAGAGCGCAGCACGCTCTCTCTTTACTCTCTTCTATCTCAGTCTTTCATCTCTCTTCATCTCTCTACCCATGCAGGCTTACCTGGTTTCTGTTTGAAACCTGCAAGTGACAGTATTTGTGTGTGTGTGTGTGTGCGCGCGCTCAGGTTAATTGGTAGACCTCCCTGCTGTGCGCCCAGTGCCACAAACTCAACAGCCACCATGGTATTAACTTAAGGACACAAATATCTAGCCTAGCTGTTAGAGAGGAGAGCCGGAGGGTTGCCAGTCTGAATCCCGGGTCTGACGTGAAAAAGTGAGCTGGCAACTGGAGGGTTGCTGGTATCAAATCCTAGATGCCGTTGCCTGTCATTGTTCTCCCCCCCCCCCCCTAACAGCGCCCTGTGTGGCAGGTGTTGGGTTAAAAGTAAAATATATATATACTTAATCAGTCGGTATCTGTGGATAATGGGGCGGCAGGGTAGCCTAGTGGTTAGAGCGTTGGATTAGTAACCGAAAGGTTGCAAGTTCAAGTCCCCGAGCTGACAAGGTACAAATCTGTCGTTCTGCCCCTGAACAGGCAGTTCATTGAAGATAAGAATTTGTTCTTAACTGAATTTGTTTGTTCTTAACTAGTAAAATAAAGGTAAAAATAATAAATAATGTGTCCCAAGGCCCCTCTACACCCCAACACCCTCTTTACAGTGTAAACTTTGGGTAAAATATATATATACTTAATCATGTACTACATGGTTCAATATCAGGAGTCCTATGGAACTCCTAGGTTTCAGTCGGTTGTAGGTTGTAAGGTTGTAGAGCTGTGGGTTAGGGAGGAGTGAATTGACAAGTCATATTCATCTGACCTGAACTCGGTCCTCACACTTGTCAACTTGTCAATTCATCTGACCTGAACTCGGTCCTCACTCCTCCCTAACCCACAGCTCTACAACCTTATCAGTGACTGAAACCTAGGAGTTTCAGCTGTTTCACCTGTTTCAGCTGTTTCACCTGTTTCACCTGTTTCACCTGTTTCACCTGTTTCACCTGTTTCAGCTGTTTCAGCTGTTTCAGCCGTTTCAGCCGTTTCAGCTGTTTCACCTGTTTCAGCTGTTTCAGCTGTTTCAGCTGTTTCACCTGTTTCAGCCGTTTCAGCTGTTTCAGCTGTTTCACCTGTTTCAGCTGTTTCAGCTGTTTCAGCTGTTTCACCTGTTTCAGCCGTTTCAGCTGTTTCAGCTGTTTCACCTGTTTCAGCTGTTTCAGCTGTTTCACCTGTTTCAGCTGTTTCACCTGTTTCAGCTGTTTCAGCTGTTTCAGCTGTTTCACCTGTTTCAGCCGTTTCAGCCGTTTCAGCTGTTTCACCTGTTTCAGCTGTTTCAGCTGTTTCAGCTGTTTCACCTGTTTCAGCCGTTTCAGCTGTTTCAGCTGTTTCACCTGTTTCAGCTGTTTCAGCTGTTTCACCTGTTTCAGCTGTTTCAGCTGTTTCACCTGTTTCAGCTGTTTCAGCTGTTTCAGCTGTTTCACCTGTTTCACCTGTTTCAGCTGTTTCACCTGTTTCAGCTGTTTCACCTGTTTCAGCTGTTTCAGCTGTTTCAGCTGTTTCACCCAGTTTTGAGCTTTTCCTTTGTTTAGAACCTGACAAAGGTAAAGGGGAATGAGATTATGATTCAGAATGGCAGCGGGTCGGTTTCTACCGACTCTCGTAGCCTAGGACTGTAGTGTTCCGGGGTTCGCAGCTGCTGACAATTGTGCAGTCAAGGACACACACGCTACCTGTACATTCCTTCCTCTTCTCAGATATCTGTCTAGCATATGACAGAGAAACAAGCAGATGTATCCATCTATAACGAGACTACTTATTATTTACAGTGTATGCTTTTATATGGATATTCTATTCAGCTGTTCTTCAAACACATCAGTCTACTTTGGGCTTGGTTGTTGGATGCTTGTGCTGAATCACCATGCAGACCTATATGCACAGCCACTCATACTCTAGGCAGGTATCCAAGGGGTTACATCAGCGGACGTGCTACCTGTCCCAGACCTGCTGTTTTCAACTCTCTAGAGACTGCAGGAGCGGTAGAGATACTCTGAATGATCAGCTATGAAAAGTCAACTGACATTTACTCCTGAGGTGCTGACCTGTTGCACCCTCTACAACCACTGTGATTATTATTATCTGACCCTGCTGGTCATCTATGAACGTTTGAACATCTTGGCCATGTTCTGTTATAATCTCCACCCGGCACAGCCAGAAGAGGACTGGCCACCCCTCATAGCCTGGTTCCTCTCTAGGTTTCTTCCTAGGTTTTGGCCTTTCTAGGGAGTTTTTCCTAGCCACCGTGCTTCTACACCTGCATTGCTTGCTGTTTGGGGTTTTAGGCTGGGTTTCTGTACAGCACTTTGTGACATCAGCTGATGTAAGAAGGGCTTTATAAATACATTTTATTGATTGATGATAGAGTGGTGGGCCAGCAAGCCAGTTTGAATCCTGGGTCTGGCGTGATGTGAATCAACAACCAGAGGTATTGAATCCTACGTGTCGTCTCCTGCCGTTGTGCTCTTGAGCAAGGCACCTAACCTTTAAACTGCTCCAAGGGTGCTGTGCCATCGGTGCCCGTGTGCTCTAACCTCAGTGTGTGTGTGTGTGTGTGTGTGTGTGTGTGTGTGTGTGTGTGTGTGTGTGTGCATGTGTGCGTGTGTGCGTGTGTGTAAGTAAATCTTCTTCTTCACATGCGCCGAGTACTGCGAAATGTTGAGTACAACAGGTGTAGTAGACCTTACAGTGAAATGCTGAATACAACAGGTGTAGTAGACCTTACAGTGAAATGCTTACTTATACAAGCCCTTAAATAACAATGTAGTTCAAGAAATAGAGTTAAGAAAATATTTTCAAATTAATCTAAAGTGAAAAAAAAAGTTACACAAGAAAATGACTTTACAATAACAAGGTGATCAGACCTACAACACTGTTGTGTCATCAGCAAACTTAAGGATGGCGTTGGAGTCGTGCTTTACCAAGCAGTCGTAGGTGAACAGGGAGTACAGGAGGGGACTAAGCACGCACCCCTGAGGGGCTCACGTGTTGTGGATCAGAGTGGCAGATGTGTTGTTACCTGCCCTTACCACCTGGGGGCGGCCCGCCAGGTACATCAACTGTACGTCATTAAATGAACATGAATATATTTATGACATCTCCCCCACTGCCTATCCTAGCGCCGACTGGAAACCTTATCAAACATTCTGTCTGATCAACATTCATTAATTATCAATATGAGAACAAACAAATTCTTGTGTGTGTGTGTGTGTGTGTGAGATCAGGATTAATGTGTTCTGAATATAAGAACAAACAAGTGTTTGTTGATGAGAGAGACAGAGAGACCCTGTGGGTGTTTCAGTGGGAGGCTAGAGAGTCCTCAGTACCGTCATTCAACACTCGCTCTGTGTGTGTGTGTGTGTGAGAGAGAGAGACAGAGATACCCTGTGGGTGTTTCAGTGGGAGGCTAGAGAGTCCTCAGTACCGTCATTCTACACTCGCTCTGTGTGTGTGTTTGTGTGTGTGAGAGAGAGAGACAGATGATGTGTGTATGTACTGTATGAATGTGTAGGGATGTGAACATAATTTCCTGGGTTTTGTGATTAATCATTGCAGGTTTGTACGTGATTGTGTGTGTGTGTGTGTGTGTGTGTGTACTCGCACATGCTTGTGTGTGTGCAAGTGTGTGTGTGTGTGTGTGTGTAAGTGTGTGTGTGTGTGTGCATTTGTGAGTGTGTGTGTGTGAGTGTGTGTGAATGGAGGAATTACAATGTAACCAGAAGGTGTCAGACACTCCTCTCTTGAGGCACTGAGGTCATCTGTCGTTGGCTTTTTAAAATCCCATTCCAATCCTGCCCGGCACGACACAGGGATTTACGGTCGATTTATTCAAGTATGGGAAAATAGGACAATCATGGGAATAAGTGGGAGTTTCATATGATTTGAAGATTAAAATGGTTTGATAATCAACGTTAGACTACATTGTGACTTCGCTGACGGGGATCATCCAACACGTGTGTTTCTAGTATGAGGTGGGGGTGTGGACGAGACAGACGTAGCTTGTAAGTGACAAGATCCTCTGTGTGTGTGTGTGTGTGTGTGTGTGTGTGTGTGTGTGTGTGTGTGTGTGTGTGTGTGTGTGTGTGTGTGTGTGTGTGTGTGTGTGTGTGTGTGTGTGTCCTAGGGCAGAGGTTGGGTCAGGTTGGAGAACAGGTGGTTCTCCAGGTGTGAGGGAGGCTGCAGACCTTGGCAGAGAGTGACTCTGGTCCCGATGTTCAAAGAACCCAGACACACACACTGGCCGTGACAGAGTTGCGTGTAACATCATGAGCAGGGCTGTTCACCTGTAAGAAGAACACTCTCTCTAATCTCCATCTGTTCAGACTCTGGCTCACCTAACAAGCTCACAGACAGACTTTCTCTGTTTTCACTATCTCTCTCTCTCTCTCTCTCTCGCTCTCTCTCTCTCGCTCTCTCTTTCACTTTGCTCTTTTATAAAAGTGATTAACCTTTTTAAACCACTTTTGTCTAAACTATATCACCTCATTTTTGAGTGTGTGTGTGCGTGTGAGGAATATCTAGACACAGTGTGCAGACAGGCTTTAGTGGAAACACATTGACATCAACTTGACTGTTCTCTTTTTCACTAACATGTTTTTGAATAGAAAGGTCTCTGTAAGAGACATTGTCATTACCACACTTGGTACATGGTTATAAACATCCCCATCCCACCCAGCTATCCCCAAAAGCAGACTAGATCAGACTGATCTGTGACGTACACAGTGATGTAAATATCTATGATGTAGCCAGCATAGGCAGATCAGGGAATTAGCTCTCTCATGTGGACTTGATGACAGAACTAGCAAACAAAATAATACTCTAACTGGATTTGAGCTATGTTACTGCTCACTCTACCAGGGGCCAATCACAGGAGAGGAACCTACTGGGAGTGGGCCTGTATGGCTCAGTTGGTAGAGCATGGGCACTTGGACTGTGGGTTTGATTCCTGGGTCCACCCGTACATAAAAAATGTATGCATGCGTGACTGTTAGTTGCTTCGGATAAATGTATCTGCTAAATGACATATACTATACTAGTATAGCATCTACTGGGGATGAGAAAGACAGGAGCGGGACACTTTGAGGAGGCACTAAGTCTGACGCAAGGTCTTGTAATACAAATACAACTACATACCCCGAACCCACGAGATGCGTCTGAACCCACACTGTTCTCCATACATAATTTAACTACGCTCTCTCACATTTATAGACAGTACCAGTCAAAAGTTTGGACACACCTACTCATCCAAGTTTTTAATTTTTTTTTTTTAACTATTTTCTACATTGTAGAATAATAGTGAAGACATCAACACTATGAGATAACACATATGGAATCATGTAGCAGCCAACCAAAAAAGTGTTAAACAAATCAAAATATATTTTATATTTGAGATTCTTCAAAGTAGACACCCATTGCCTTGATGTCAGCTTTGCACACTCTTGGCAGTCTCTCAACCTGCTTCATGAGGTCGTCACCTGGAATGCATTTCAATTAGCAGGTGTGCCTTGTTAAAAGTTAATTTGTGGAATTTCTTTCCTTCTCAACAACTGATTTGTCTGTCTGTTACCTGTTAGACAGAGAGAGGGGAGAACAGCTAACTGATTATCTGTTATCTGTTAGACAGAGAGAGGGGAGGACAGCTGACTCATTATCTGTTATCTGTTTGACAGAGAGAGGGGGGGGACAGCTGACTCATTATCTGTTATCTGTTTGACAGAGAGAAGGGAAGGACAGCTGACTGATTATCTGTTATCTGTTAGACAGAGAGAGGGAAGGACAGCTGACTGATTATCTGTTAGACAGAGAGAGGGGAGGACAGCTGACTGATTATCTGTTATCTGTTAGACAGAGAGAGGGGAGGACAGCTGACTGATTATCTGTTAGACAGAGAGAGGGGAGGACAGCTGACTGATTATCTGTTAGACAGAGAGAGGGGAGGACAGCTGACTGATTATCTGTTAGACAGAGAGAGGGGAGGACAGCTGACTGATTATCTGTTACCTGTTTGACAGAGAGAGGGGGGGGGGGGACAGCTGACTGATTATCTGTTACCTGTTTGACAGAGAGGGGGGGGGGGGGGGGACAGCTGACTGATTATCTGTTATCTGTTTGACAGAGAGAGAGGGGGGGACAGCTGACTGATTATCTGTTACCTGTTTGACAGAGAGAGGGGAGGACAGCTGACTCATTATCTGTTATCTGTTAGACAGAGAGAGGGGAGGACAGCTGACTGATTATCTGTTTGACAGAGAGAGAGAGGGGGGGACAGCTGACTGATTATCTGTTAGACAGAGAGAGAGAGGGGAGGACAGCTGACTGATTATCTGTTAGACAGAGAGAGAGAGGGGAGGACAGCTGACTGATTATCTGTTAGACAGAGAAGGGGAGGACAGCTGACTGATTATCTGTTAGACAGAGAAGGGGAGGACAGCTGACTGATTATCTGTAAGACAGAGAAGGGGAGGACAGCTGACTGATTATCTGTTAGACAGAGAGAGGGGGGGACAGCTGACTGATTATCTGTTAGACAGAGAGAGAGAGGGGAGGACAGCTGACTGATTATCTGTTAGACAGAGAGAGGGGGGGAAAGCTGACTGATTATCTGTTAGACAGAGAGAGAGAGGGGAGGACAGCTGACTGATTATCTGTTAGACAGAGAGAGGGGGGGACAGCTGACTGATTATCTGTTAGACAGAGAGAGGGGGGGACAGCTGACTGATTATCTGTTAGACAGAGAGAGAGAGGGGAGGACAGCTGACTGATTATCTGTTAGACAGAGAAAGGGGGGGACAGCTGACTGATTATCTGTTAGACAGAGAGAGGGGAGGACAGCTGACTGATTATCTGTTAGACAGAGAGAGGGGAGGACAGCTGACTGATTATCTGTTTGACAGAGAGAGCGGGGGAAGGCTTGATTCTATGGTCAGTTGACTGCTTTGAATTATTATTGGAGTCACTGTTCATGGCCCACACTCTAAATTCTTACCAGCCATTCACAAATCCAGATGTGTTTTTCTCTGACAGGTTTTTAACATTGGCAGTGAAGTGCTCAACTCAATGCGGACTTAGATAAGGAACAGAAAGGTCAAGTACGCTTCAATCTGAGCAAAGTCGTTCACTATAGAAGTTAAGCAGCCTCTGGTCTGCTTTCGCCGAAGGAGCCAGTATAAACAGGATAAAACCCCACCTACTCTGCTCCACAGGAACCCAATACCGAAGATCAATGAAGGACTGAGCGTCATCGGGCACTGATGAACCCTTTATGGTTCAATTTAATAAAGAATAAATCAAGGCACAAATATATGTCTAGATTCCTATAATCTTTTATCTGAACCAGAGTTAATCAGTCACACACACCAGACCATTACTGTTATACCTCTTAGGAAAGTGTAAAACAATCAAGACATCCTTCTTCTCAACACCAGTAGAATGAGTCGGGAGAGAGAGACAAAAAAGAGACAGGGGAGAGATGTAGAGAGAAAGGTAAATGATGAGACATAGTTTTTAAATGAGAAATTGTACTTTTTTTTATTACAATGTATAAGTGTATACATTTCTGCTTTTGCAATATTGACGCAATGTTTTTTATGCCAATAAAACAGATTGAGAGAGTATATATAATGTATAGGTAGACAGACAGACAGACAGACAGACAGACAGACAGACAGACATACAGACAGACATACAGACAGACAGACAGACAGACAGACAGACAGACATACAGACAGACAGACAGACAGACAGACAGACAGACAGACAGACAGACAGACAGACAGACAGAGAGAGATATGGAGACGGCGGTAGAGAAAGAGTTTGATTGAGTGTGACATTTTTAATAATTCATCTCGGCGCGTAAAATAATCTCTCAGGTGAATGGAAGGACACTGTTACTCACAGCCTCTAGGGGTCACTGTTGCACTGTGGGCCTGAGCATTAGTTGTCTTGTGGGAGGGGATGATAGTGTGCAGGTGGTGGTGGTGGCGTGTTTGTTGTGTTCTGAGCCTGTAATGGTGCACCCTCCATTGGGAGTGAGGCAGTATAATGTTACAACACAGGGAGGGAGGGAGGGAGGGAGGGAGGGAGGGAGGGAGAGGGAGAGAGGGAGGGAGGGGGAGAGGGAGGGAGGGGGAGAGGGAGTGAAGGGGAGAGGGAGAGAGGGAGGGAGGGGGAGGGAGGGAGGGAGGGGAAGAGAGGGAGGGGGAGAGAGGGGGGGAGAGGGAGGGAGAGAGAGGGAGGGAGAGTGTTGTGTTCTCTCTTGAACTTTTATTCCAAGCACAGGAGCTGTTCTATAAGCCAGTTCCAACAGACAGTTGTTCTATACTTAATTACTAAGTACTAACCAACTGATAAGGTGGTGGAGCATCTGTCCTATGCGGATCGAGCAGGAAGCTGTATGCACCAATCAGCAGACCCAAAAGCGAGGCGGACACAGCAGTGGATTATAGATGATGCATTAGCTACGTATTACTGTTTATTTCAGCGGTTTCACTTACCTGTGGGATGCAGTAAACGCTCTGTTGTCATTGTTCTGTGACAGGTCTACTGTTGGCCTGCTGTTTCCATGACTCCCTGAACCATCCCACTACTAGACTGCATTTCATTTAAAACAATGGTCTCTGTCCTCGATGATGGCTGGGTGAGCAATAGATTCACCTGAGTTCTGACAGAATGTGAAGGGGTGCTGAGCGGGGGTGGGGGCGAGGTTGTTAATGTTTTTGGAGATAAAGGTTGCCCCAGACTAAAAGTGCCATACTCACACATATCAAACTTGACTTGCTCTGAGGCAGTGGGCCTTTTAACAATGCAATTTTGCCACAGATCGCTTCACAGTGAGATCAGACTGCTAACTATACTTTGGGGAGCACTATAGCTACTAAGCTGTAGCTAATGAAGCATAAGGAGGAGGAAGAATTATGCTAGTGTGTGGTTACAAACTGCAGGATCCACATCCACCACATCAATGCTGCCTTTTCATGTCACTCTTTAGAAATGTTTGATCCTGATCAAAACTTTGCGACAATAACATCAGACAGGTACGCTCACCACCAAAGACTGGACTCTCCCTCTCTCTGGTCTAAATCACACCTTGAAAATTGTATATGTTGAACGGCTATTACCTAGCTTCACCTGACGTTGCCTTAGTAACAGGGCTGGAAGATGGGGGGGACCCAGCAGGAAGTTGTCAGAGCAGGATCAGTGTGTGGTACTGTGAGGCTGGCAGAGATAGGACTCGGTTGTTGTCGATAAATATGTTCCTGTTTCGTATTTCATTATTTTTTAAAGGTATTAGCGATATCACCAGACACAGGATAATTTGGTCTTCCGTCATGTTGTGTGTAATCAGTGAATGCTGTTAGGATGTGAAAATGTCCCAATGTGTCTGGTTACTGTTGAAACCCGACGATGCATTTTGTCAGGAAGCAAACAGTGTGTCTGGTTACTGTTGAGACCAGATGATGCATTTTGTCGGGAAGCAAACAGTGTGTCTGTCTGGTTGCAGTTGAGACCAGACGATGCATTTTGTCAAGGAAGCAAACAGGGTGTCTGGTTACTGTTGAGACCAGACAATGCATTTTGTCACCAGACAATGCATGTTGTTACCTACCCTCACCACCTGGGGGCAGCCCTGTCAGGAAGTCCAGTACCCAGTTGCACAGGGCGGGGTCGAGACCCAGGGTCTCGAGCTTGATGACGAGTTTGAACGGTACCATAGTGTTAAATGCTGAGCTGTAGTCGATGAACAGCATTCTCACATAGGTATTCCTCTTGTCCAGATGGGTTAGGGCAGTGTGCTTTGTGGTTGCGATTGCGTCGTCTGTGGACCTATTGGGGCGGTAAGCAAATTGGAGTGGGTCTAGGGTGTCAGGTAGGGTGGAGGTGATATGGTCCTTGACTAGTCTCTCAAAGCACTTCATGATGACGGAAGTGAGTGCTACGGGGAGGTAGTCGTTTAGCTGAGCTACCTTAGCTTTCTTGGGAACAGGAACAATGGTGGCCCTCTTGAAGCATGTGGGAACAGCAGACTGGGATAAGGATTGATTGAATATGTCCGTAAACACACCAGCCAGCTGGTCTGCACATGCTCTGAGGATGCGGCTGGGGATGCCATCTGGGCCTGCAGCCTTGCGAGGGTTTACACGTTTATATGTTTTACTCATGTCAGCTGCAGTGAAGGAGAGTCTGCAGGTTTTGGTAGCGGGCTGTGTCAGTGGCACTGTATTGTCCTCAAAGCGTAACAAAGAAGTTATTTAGTCTGTCTGGGAGCAAGACATCCTGGTCCGCGACGGGGCTGGTTTTCTTTTTATAATCCGTGATTGACTGTAGACCCTGCCACATACCTTTTGTGTCTGAGCTGTTGAATTGAGATTCTACTTTGTCTCTGTACTGACGCTTAGCTTGTTTGTTTGCCTTGCCGAGGGAATAGCTACGCTGTTTGTATTCGGTCATGCTTCCGGTCACCTTGTCCTGGTTAAAAGCAGTGGTTCGCGCTTTCAGTTTCACGCGAATGCTGCCATCAATCCACTGTTTCTGGTATGGGAATGTTTTAATAGTTGCTGTGGGTACGACATCGCCGATGCACTTTCTAATGAACTCGCTCATCAAATCAGCATATTTGTCAATGTTGTTGTTGGACGCAATGCGAAACAAATCCCAATCCACGTGATCGAAGTATTCTTGAAGTGTGGAATCAGATTGGTCAGACCAGCGTTGAACAGACCTGAGCGCGGAAGCTTCTTGTTTTAGTTTCTGTCTGTAGGCTGGAAGCAATAAAATGGAGTCGTGGTCAGCTTTTCCGAAAGGAGGGCGGGGGAGGGCCTTATATGCGTCACGGAAGTTAGAATAACAATGATCCAGGGTTTTACTAGCCCTGATAGCACAATCGATAGCTGATAGAATTTGGGGAGTCTTGTTTTCAGATTAGCCTTGTTAAAATCCCCAGCTACAATGAATGCAGCCTCAGGATATATGGTTTCCAATTCACATAGAGTCATAGTTGGGGGGGAATATATACGGCTGTGATTATAATCGAAGAGAATTCCCTTGGTAGATAATGCGGTCGACATTTGATTGTGAGGAATTATAAGTCAGGTGAACAGAATGACTTGAGTTCCAGACGATTCATTTTGTCAGGAAGCAAACAGTGTGTCTGGTTACTGTTGAGATCAGACAATGCATTTTGTCAGGAAGCAAACAGTGTTTTCTGGTTACTGTTGAGACCAGACAATGCATTTTGTCAGGAAGCAAACAGTGTTTTCTGGTTACTGTTGAGACCAGACGATGCATTTTGTCAGGAAGCAAACAGTGTGTCTGGTTACTGTTGAGACCAGACGATGCATTTTGTCAGGAAGCAAACAGTGTGTCTGGTTACTGTTGAGACCAGACAATGCATTTTGTCAGGAAGCAAACAGTGTTTTCTGGTTACTGTTGAGATCAGACAATGCATTTTGTCAGGAAGCAAACAGTGTTTTCTGGTTACTGTTGTGACCAGACGATGCATTTAGTCAGGAAGCAAACAGTGTTTTCTGGTTACTGTTGAGACCAGATTATGCATTTGGTCAGGAAGCAAACAGGGTGTCTGGTTACTGTTGAGACCAGACAATGCACTCTGTCAGGAAGTAAACAACATCTACAGATTACATGCGTTCAGAATAGCAAATACATTACCAATCCAGTCCAGCATCCTGGAGTCTCCTCTTCACTGTTGATGTTGAGACTGGACAGAGGAACTCTGTCTAGAAGGCCAGCATCCCGGAGTCTCCTCTTCACTGTTGACGTTGAGACTGGTGTTTTGCGGGTACTATTTAATGAAGCTGCCAGTTGAGGACTTGTGAGGCGTCTGTTTCTCAAAATAGACACTCCAATGTACTTGACCTCTTTCTCAGTTGTGCCCCGGGGCCTCCCACTCCTTTTTCTATTCTGGTTAGAGCCAGTTTGCTCTATTATGTGAAGGGAGTAGTGCACAGCATTGTACGAGATCTTCAGTTTCTTGCCAATTTCTTGAATGGAATAACCTTCATTTCTCAGAAGAAGAATAGACTGACAAGCTTCAGAATAAAGTTATTTGTTTATGGTAATTTTGAGCCTGTAATCAAACCCACAAATGCTGATGCTCCAGATACTCAACTAGTCTAAAGAAGGCCAGTTTTATTGCTTCTTTAATCAGAACAACAGTTTTCAGCTGCGCTAACATAATTGCAAAATGGTTTTCTAATGATCAATTAGCCTTTTAAAATGATCAACATGGATTAGCTAACACAATGTGCCATTGGAACACAGAAGTGATATTTGCTGATAATTGGCCTCTGGTACTCCCTGTATATACAGTGCCTTGCGAAAGTATTCGGCCCCCTTGAACTTTGCGACCTTTTGCCACATTTCAGGTTTCAAACATAAAGATATAAAACTGTATTTTTTTGTGAAGAATCAACAAGTGGGACACAATCATGAAGTGGAACGACATTTATTGGATATTTCAAACTTTTTTAACAAATCAAAAACTGAAAAATTGGGCGTGCAAAATTATTCAGCCCCCTTAAGTTAATACTTTGTAGCGCCACCTTTTGCTGCGATTACAGCTGTAAGTCGCTTGGGGTATGTCTCTATCAGTTTTGCACATCGAGAGACTGAAATTTTTTCCCATTCCTCCTTGCAAAACAGCTCGAGCTCAGTGAGGTTGGATGGAGAGCATTTGTGAACAGCAGTTTTCAGTTCTTTCCACAGATTCTCGATTGGATTCAGGTCTGGACTTTGACTTGGCCATTCTAACACCTGGATATGTTTATTTTTTAACCATTCCATTGTAGATTTTGCTTTATGTTTTGTATCATTGTCTTGTTGGAAGACAAATCTCTGTCCCAGTCTCAGGTCTTTTGCAGACTCCATCAGGTTTTCTTCCAGAATGGTCCTGTATTTGGCTCCATCCATCTTCCCATATATTTTAACCATCTTCCCTGTCCCTGCTGAAGAAAAGCAGGCCCAAACCATGATGCTGCCACCACCATGTTTGACAGTGGGGATGGTGTGTTCAGCTGTGTTGCTTTTACGCCAAACATAATGTTTTGCATTGTTGCCAAAAAGTTCAATTTTGGTTTCATCTGACCAGAGCACCTTCTTCCACATGTTTGGTGTGTCTCCCAGGTGGCTTGTGGCAAACGTTAAACAACACTTTTTATGGCTATCTTTAAGAAATGGCTTTCTTCTTGCCACTCTTCCATAAAGGCCAGATTTGTGCAATATACGACTGATTGTTGTCCTATGGACAGAGTCTCCCACCTCAGCTGTAGATCTCTGCAGTTCATCAAGAGTGATCATGGGCCTCTTGGCTGCATCTCTGATCAGTCTTCTCCTTGTATGAGCTGAAAGTTTAGAGGGACGGCCAGGTCTTGGTAGATTTGCAGTTGTCTGATACTCCTTCCATTTCAATATTATCGCTTGCACAGTGCTCCTTGGGATGTTTAAAGCTCGGGAAATATTTTTGTATCCAAATCCGGCTTTAAACTTCTTCACAACAGTATCTCGGACCTGCCTGGTGTGTTCCTTGTTCTTCATGATGCTCTCTGCGCTTTTAACGGACCTCTGAGACTATCACAGTGCAGGTGTATTTATACGGAGACTTGATTACACACAGGTGGATTGTATTTATCATCATTAGTCATTTAGGTCAACATTGGATCACAAAAAAATACAGTTTTATATCTTTATGTTTGAAGCCTGAAATGTGGCAAAAGGTTGCAAAGTTCAAGGGGGCCGAATACTTTCGCATATTTTGCGTATTACCTGGTACTCCCTGTATATAGCCATGTTATTACCTGGTACTCCCTGTATATAGCCATGTTATTACCTGGTACTCCCTGTATATAGCCATGTTATTACCTGGTACTCCCTGTATGTAGCCATGTTATTACCTGGTACTCCCTGTATATAGCCATGTTATTACCTGGTACTCCCTGTATATAGCCATGTTATTACCTGGTACTCCCTGTATATAGTCATGTTATTACCTGGTACTCCCTGTATATAGTCATGTTATTACCTGGTACTCCCTGTATATAGCCATGTTATTATCTGGTTACCCCCTGTATATAGCCATGTTATTACCTGGTACTCCCTGTATATAGCCAGGTTATTACCTGGTACTCCGTGTATATAGCCAGGTTATTACCTATTATCTGTATATAGCCATGTTATTACCTGGTACTCCCTGTATGTAGCCATGGTATAAACTGGTACTCCCTGTATATAACCATGTTATTACCTGGTACTCCCTGTATATAGCCATGTTATTACCTGGTACTCCCTGTATGTAGCCATGTTATTACCTGGTACTCCCTGTATATAGCCATGGTATAAACTGGTACTCCCTGTATATAGCCATGTTATTACCTGGTACTCCCTGTATATAGCCATGTTATTACCTGGTACTCCCTGTATGTAGCCATGTTATTACCTGGTACTCCCTGTATATAGCCATGCTATTACCTGGTACTCCCTGTATATAGCCATGTTATTACCTGGTACTTCCTGTATATAGCCATGTTATTACCTGGTACTCCCTGTATATAGCCATGCTATTACCTGGTACTCCCTGTATATAGCCATGTTATTACCTGGTACTCCCTGTATATAGCCATGTTATTATCTGGTACTCCCTGTATATAACCATGTTATTACTTGGTTCTTCCTGTATATAGCCATGTTATTACCTGGTACTCCCTGTATATAGCCATGTCATTACCTGGTACTCCCTGTATATAGCCAGGTTATTACCTGGTACTACCTGTACATAGCCAGGTTATTACCTGGTACTACCTGTACATAGCCAGGTTATTACCTGGTACTACCTGTACATAGCCAGGTTATTACCTGGTACTACCTGTACATAGCCAGGTTATTACCTGGTACTCCCTGTATATAGCCAGGTTATTACCTGGTACTACCTGTACATAGCCAGGTTATTACCTGGTACTACCTGTACATAGCCAGGTTATTACCTGGTACTACCTGTACATAGCCAGGTTATTACCTGGTACTCCCTGTATATAGCCAGGTTATTACCTGGTACTCCCTGTATATAGCCAGGTTATTACCTGGTACTCCCTGTATATAGCCAGGTTATTACCTGGTACTACCTGTACATAGCCAGGTTATTACCTGGTACTCCCTGTATATAGCCAGGTTATTACCTGGTACTCCCTGTATATAGCCAGGTTATTACCTGGTACTACCTGTACATAGCCAGGTTATTACCTGGTACTACCTGTACATAGCCAGGTTATTACCTGGTACTCCCTGTATATAGCCAGGTTATTACCTGGTACTACCTGTACATAGCCAGGTTATTACCTGGTACTACCTGTACATAGCCAGGTTATTACCTGGTACTCCCTGTATATAGCCAGGTTATTACCTGGTACTCCCTGTATATAGCCAGGTTATTACCTGGTACTACCTGTACATAGCCAGGTTATTACCTGGTACTACCTGTACATAGCCAGGTTATTACCTGGTACTCCCTGTATATAGCCAGGTTATTACCTGGTACTACCTGTACATAGCCAGGTTATTACCTGGTATTCCCTGTACATAGCCAGGTTATTACCTGGTACTACCTGTATATAGCCAGGTTATTACCTGGTACTCCCTGTATATAGCCAGGTTATTACCTGGTACTACCTGTACATAGCCAGGTTATTACCTGGTATTCCCTGTACATAGCCAGGTTATTACCTGGTACTACCTGTACATAGCCAGGTTATTACCTGGTACTCCCTGTATATAGCCAGGTTATTACCTGGTACTACCTGTACATAGCCAGGTTATTACCTGGTACTACCTGTACATAGCCAGGTTATTACCTGGTACTCCCTGTATATAGCCAGGTTATTACCTGGTACTCCCTGTATATAGCCAGGTTATTACCTGGTACTACCTGTACATAGCCAGGTTATTACCTGGTACTCCCTGTATATAGCCAGGTTATTACCTGGTACTCCCTGTATATAGCCAGGTATGTTTTACTCCTTATTGTTATTTGTTATTCACTGTGTATTTGTTCCTCAAGTCACTATCTATTTTTGATTTAAATACAATGTTTAAAAAAAGGATCCGTAAGTAAGCATTTCATAGTTAGTCTACACATGTTGTTTTACGTTATTACCTCCCTGTATATAGCATTTCATAGTTAGTCTACACATGTTGTTTTACGTTATTACCTCCCTGTATATAGCATTTCATAGTTAGTCTACACATGTTGTTTTACGTTATTACCTCCCTGTATATAGCATTTCATTGTTCGTCTACACATGTTGTTTTACGTTATTACCTCCCTGTATATAGCATTTCATAGTTAGTCTACACATGTTGTTTTACGTTATTACCTCCCTGTATATAGCATTTCATAGTTAGTCTACACATGTTGTTTTACGTTATTACCTCCCTGTATATAGCATTTCATAGTTAGTCTACACATGTTGTTTTACGTTATTACCTCCCTGTATATAGCATTTCATAGTTAGTCTACACATGTTGTTTTATGTTATTACCTCCATGTATATAGCATTTCATAATTAGTCTACACATGTTGTTTTACGTTATTACCTCCCTGTATATAGCATTTCATAATTAGTCTACACATGTTGTTTTACGTTATTACCTCCCTGTATATAGCATTTCATAGTTAGTCTACACATGTTGTTTTATGTTATTACCTCCCTGTATATAGCATTTCATAGTTAGTCTACACATGTTGTTTTACGTTATTACCTCCCTGTATATAGCATTTCATAGTTAGTCTACACATGTTGTTTTATGTTATTACCTCCATGTATATAGCATTTCATAGTTAGTCTACACATGTTGTTTTACGTTATTACCTCCCTGTATATAGCATTTCATAGTTAGTCTACACATGTTGTTTTACGTTATTACCTCCATGTATATAGCATTTCATAATTAGTCTACACATGTTGTTTTATGTTATTACCTCCATGTATATAGCATTTCATAGTTAGTCTACACATGTTGTTTTACGTTATTACCTCCATGTATGTAGCATTTCATAATTAGTCTACACATGTTGTTTTACGTTATTACCTCCCTGTATATAGCATTTCATAGTTAGTCTACACATGTTGTTTTACGTTATTACCTCCCTGTATATAGCATTTCATTGTTCGTCTACACATGTTGTTTTACGTTATTACCTCCCTGTATATAGCATTTCATAGTTAGTCTACACATGTTGTTTTACGTTATTACCTCCATGTATATAGCATTTCATAGTTAGTCTACACATGTTGTTTTACGTTATTACCTCCCTGTATATAGCATTTCATTGTTAGTCTACACATGTTGTTTTACGTTATTACCTCCCTGTATATAGCATTTCATTGTTCGTCTACACATGTTGTTTTACTTTATTACCTCCCTGTATATAGCATTTCATTGTTAGTCTACACATGTTGTTTTATGTTATTACCTCCCTGTATATAGCATTTCATAATTAGTCTACACATGTTGTTTTATGTTATTACCTCCCTGTATATAGCATTTCATAATTAGTCTACACATGTTGTTTTACGAAGCATGTGACAAATAACACTTTATTAGTTTTGACTTGAAACAAACCCACCCACAAACACACCCCAAATCACACAGTGAAACATGTCTTTGTGTTGGGGGGGACTTCATATCAATTTAAATGCAGAAGAAATGTCTCTTAATGAATCAATGGAACTAAAGTGAAAGGTCAAAGTTGAGATAAGTCATGAGAACGGGAAGTCTTTTCAGGGCTGACTGAAGGGAAGAGATGAGAAACACTGATGATGTTGTCACCACCTGTTTGAGTATGTCTTTGTCTGCATGGTGACGTGTCCAAGCAGCTCTCACAGTCTCACGTCAAATTTGTTTCTCAAATGTCAAATTTGGAAGTTGTTCCAAACGTCACATTTCGACGTGTTTAAGGTGAAGTTGAGGCATAAATCCACATTGTTAAGGTTTGGGTGAAGTTCAGGCATTAACTCTGTATGGTGAAGGTAAGTGTTAAGGTTTGGGATAGGCTTAAAACAAAAATATAAAAACCAACTTTCTATCGCTTGATTCAAACGGGGAACCTTTGAAATCCACGTCCACAATGTAAAACCGAAACCTACTTGAAGGTAACGGCGCTCACGCTTGCCCCTAGTGGCCGATTTCATCATCACCTCCCGACGTCTTTAAACATGGCCGGATGTCAATTACTGACTTGCATAACGGGTGACATGGCTGGATGTTTCTCACATGCCTGGAGACCTTTGTCACTGTGTGTGTGTGTGTGTGTTTACTGTGATAAACTGAACGGACAATTTGCTCTAATCTGAAGCAGTGTTTGGTGCTACCTCATTCGACATGTTCCTGAGAACCAGGGAGAATTATCATGTTTGCAGGGCGGATGTTTTGGTTTCCCCGGCAACAGAATACAAATATAATTCATCCTGTGTAATTATTGGGAGAGCAGTGAGAACTCTCAGATTCATTTGTTATTTTCTGACGGTGGAGGGTTTTATCAGAGCAATGCTAAAAAAAAACAGAGGCATGCTTTTCTAACACAATCTTTCACCATCTATTTTCCATTTCATCCATTGTCTATTTCCTCCATTGTCTATTTCCTCCATTTTCTATTTCCTCCATTGTCTATTTCCTCCATTGTCTATTTCCTCCATTTTCTATTTCATCCATTTTCTATTTCTTTATTCCTCGTTTTAATAAGTGTGTGCCTCTGTGGATTATGGAAAGCATTGCCATGCAGGGGGAAGCGTTTTCTGTATGTCTATGTTAGTGAGCATGTTTGTTGTGTATCTCTCTCTGTTTAAAGAAGAATGTGTCACAGTCCATAGCTCGGCTTGTATGTGTGTGTGTGTGTAGCAAAGCTGGTAGATTGTCCCATGCTGGGAGAGATAAGCAGTAGCGGGGCTGTGCCCAGCGTGAGCTGGTGTTCCAGGGTCGGGGGTGAGGAGTGTGAGCCGAGATAACACACACACTATGGGAGGCGCGAGCTTGCAGAGATAAGTAAAGGAAAATGGGGGATACCTGGTCAGTTGTACAACTGAATGTATTCAACTGAAATGGGTCTTCCGCATTTAAGCCAACCCCTCTGAATCAGCACACACTCCGGAGGTTCCACCATGACACTGATGTCATTAGTAGTGGCCATTCTGTGCCCCTAAACACAGTGTCTCAGACTGATGCTGTCACTGAGGGCTCCTAGTGGGGGAGAGATCCTCTCTAACCATCTCCCCCTGTCACACCTTACAGCCCTGTTCTTCAATACTGGCCTCCTGTCCCACTTTACAGCCCTGTTCTTCAATACTGGCCCCTGTCACACCTTACAGCCCTGTTCTTCAATACTGGCCCCTGTCCCACCTTACAGCCCTGTTCTTCAATACTGGCCCCTGTCCCACCTTACAGCCCTGTTCTTCAATACTGGCCCCTGTCACACCTTACAGCCCTGTTCTTCAATACTGGCCTCCTGTCCCACCTTACAGCCCTGTTTTTCAATACTGGCCTCCTGTCCCACCTTTACAGCCCTGTTCTTCAATACTGGCCTCCTGTCACACCTTACAGCCCTGTTCTTCAATAGTGGACCCACAGATATACTACACTGGGTTTGCAGGCTTTTTCTCTGGCCTAGTACTAAAACACCTTAGAATAATCAAGGCCTCAAAATTATTTTATTATATTTTATTCTAATCTATTATATTTTATTCTAATCTATTTTATTTTATTCTAATATATTTTATTTTATTCTATTTTATTCAATTCTAGGTTATTCTAATCTATTTTATTCCAATCTTTTTTATTCTGTTCTATTTTAATCTAATTTATTTTAATCAAATCTATTTTATTTTATTTTATTCTATTCTATTTTATTCTAATATATTTTAATCTAATCTATTATATTATATGTTATTCTATTCTATTGTATTATATTCTATTCTAATCTATTTTATTTCATTCTATTCTATTTTATTCTAATCTATTTTATTCTATTCTATTTTATTCTAATCTATTTTATTTCATTCTATTCTATTTTATTCTAATCTATTTTATTCTAATCTATTTTATTTCATTCTATTCTATTTTATTCTAATCTATTTTATTCTATTCTAATCTATGTTATTCTATTCTATTGTATTATATTCTATTCTAATCTATTTTATTTCATTCTATTCTATTGTATTATATTCTATTCTAATCTATTTTATTTCATTCTATTCTATTTTATTCTATTCTATTTTATTCTAATCTATTTTATTTTATTCTATTCTATTTTATTCTATTCTATTTTATTCTAATCTATTTTATTTCATTCTATTCTATTTTATTCTATTCTATTTTATTCTAATCTATTTTATTTCATTCTATTCTATTTTATTCTATTCTATTTTATTCTAATCTATTTTATTTTATTCTATTCTATTTTATTCTATTCTATTTTATTCTATCCTATTCTATTCATTTGCCCGGTTCTTCCGTGGGTTCTGTTGGCACTTCCACAGTGTCACTGTTTGTGGCAGTGCATTTTTTTTTTTGCATAATCAGTGATATTGATTCTGGCTTGTTTCAGTGGAAAAACATTTGACCAAACAGAGGAAAAAAAACATCTGCTTTCAGAAGTACTCTCCTACGATGTCACCCTCTGAGGGGAAGACACCTGCTTTCAGAAGTACTCTCCTACGATGTCACCCTCTGAGGGGAAGACACCTGCTTTCAGAAGTACTCTCCTACGATGTCACCCTCTGAGGGGAAGACACCTGCTTTCAGAAGTACTCTCCTACGATGTCACCCTCTGAGGGGAAGACACCTGCTTTCAGAAGTACTCTCCTACGATGTCACCCTCTGAGGGGAAGAATGGCTGATTGTTTTTACAGAGTGTCCTAAAGACTGAGCAGAAAGGAGGTGGAGTGGGAGAGAGAGAAATAAAAAGTTGTGATTTTTGCAAAAAATGTGTGTGTGTGTGTGTGTGTGACCTAATACTCTGGTGTGATTAGCTGACTGCAGGTTTAGTTGTTGTTTTGTTGTACAGCTGTACATCACACTTTTTTTTAGGAACGCTTAATGAGCTGCTTCATAGTGTTTACACACACACACACACACACACACACACACACACACACACACACACACACACACACACACACACACACACACACTCACACACACACACACACACACACACACACACACACACACACACACACACTCACACACACACACACACACACACACACACACACACACACACACACACACACACACACACACACACACACACACACACACACACACACACACACACACACAGGAAAGGAACATCAAACTAGAGCACATCCGGAGGGGGCAAATGCCTAATTTCTCTCTCAAAAACAAAACAAAACCCTGAAAAACAAGAAAACGCTCAACATGAAGGAACTCAAACACCGAGACTACAAATGGGACACTTCTTCTGGTTCACAGAGTCGTAGAAATTAGTTAAGTGAAACAAACTAAAACTGAACCAGAAATGTCTCAGAAAATCTTTGTAGTCGCAGTATGAAAACTATTGTACGGTATTCACGTGAAAACACTGTTGGTGTAATTAATAATACACATTTATCTTCTAACCCCAATTGACAGGACATAGATCTCCAGCTACTGTCCTCCCCCACACAGAGCTCCAGCTACTGTCCTCCCCCACACAGAGCTCCAGCTACTGTCCTCCCCCACACAGAGCTCCAGTTACTGTCCTCCCCCACACAGAACTCCAGCTACTGTCCTCCCCCACACAGAACTCCAGCTACTGTCCTCCCCCACACAGAACTCCAGCTACTGCCCTCCCCCACACAGAGCTCCAGCTACTGTCCTCCCCCACACAGAGCTCCAGTTACTGTCCTCCCCCACACAGAACTCCAGCTACTGTCCTCCCCCACACAGAACTCCAGCTACTGTCCTCCCCCACACAGAACTCCAGCTACTGTCCTCCCCCACACAGAGCTCAAGCTACTGTCCTCCCCCACACAGAGCTCCAGCTACTGTCCTCCCCCACACAGAACTCCAGCTACTGTCCTCCCCCACACAGAGCTCCAGTTACTGTCCTCCCCCACACAGAACTCCAGCTACTGTCCTCCCCCACACAGAACTCCAGCTACTGTCCTCCCCCACACAGAGCTCAAGCTACTGTCCTCCCCCACACAGAGCTCCAGCTACTGTCCTCCCCCACACAGAACTCCAGCTACTGTCCTCCCCCACACAGAGCTCCAGTTACTGTCCTCCCCCACACAGAACTCCAGCTACTGTCCTCCCCCACACAGAGCTCCAGCTACTGTCCTCCCCCACACAGAGCTCCAGCTACTGTCCTCCCCCACACAGAACTCCAGCTACTGTCCTCCCCCACACAGAGCTCCAGCTACTGTCCTCCCCCACACAGAGCTCCAGTTACTGTCCTCCCCCACACAGAACTCCAGCTACTGTCCTCCCCCACACAGAACTCCAGCTACTGTCCTCCCCCACACAGAACTCCAGCTACTGTCCTCCCCCACACAGAGCTCCAGTTACTGTCATCCCCCACACAGAACTCCAGCTACTGCCCTCCCCCACACAGAGCTCCAGCTACTGCCCTCCCCCACACAGAGCTCCAGCTACTGCCCTCCCCTTACTCCTCTACAGCCCTGTCTCTGTCTCCTCTACAGCCCTGTCTCCTCTACAGCCCTGTCTCTGTCTCCTCTACAGCCCTGTCTCCTCTACAGCCCTGTCTCTGAGTCCTCTAAAGCCTTGTCTCCTCTACAGCCCTGTCTCTGTCTCCTCTACAGCCCTGTCTCCTCTACAGCCCTGTCTCTGTCTCCTCTACAGCCCTGTCCCTGTCTCCTCTACAACTCTGTCCCTGTCTCCTCTACAGCCCTGTCTCCTCTACAGCCCTGTCTCTGTCTCCTCTACAGCCCTGTCCCTATCTCCTCTACAGTTCTGTCCCTGTCTCCTCTACAGCCCTGTCTCCTCTACATCCCTTACTCCTCTACAGCCCTGTCTCTGTCTCCTCTACAGCCCTGTCTCCTCTACAGCCCTGTCTCTGTCTCCTCTACAGCCCTGTCTCCTCTACCGCCCTGTCTCTGTCTCCTCTACAGCCCTGTCCCTGTCTCCTCTACAGCTCTGTCCTTGTCTCCTCTGAGTGCCACCATATGAAGATCATCAAAGGTAAAGGATTAATTGTATATCTATTTCTGAGTTATGTAACGCTTCTGCTTGGCTGGTTACTGTTTGTAATAATTTGTCAACTGGGCTATGTTCTGGGCTAGGTATGTTCTGGGCTAGGTATGCTTTCACCGAAAAGCATTTTATAAATCTGACACCGTGGTTGGTTTAACAAGAAGTTCATCTTTAAACCTAAATACCTATGTCAGGGTATTTAAGCCTCCTCCATGTATATCTCACTAGGTCAGGGGTATTTAAGCCTCCTCCATGTCTATCTCACTAGGTCAGGGTATTTAAGCCTCCTCCATGTATATCTCACTAGGTCATGGGTATTTAAGCCTCCTCCATGTCTATCTCACTAGGTCAGGGGAATTTAAGCCTCCTCCATGTCTATCTCACTAGGTCAGGGTATTTAAGCCTCCTCCATGTATATCTCACTAGGTCAGGGTATTTAAGCCTCCTCCATGTATATCTCACTAGGTCAGGGGTATTTAAGCCTCCTCCATGTCTATATCACTAGGTCAGGGGTATTTAAGCCTCCTCCATGTCTATATCACTAGGTCAGGGGTATTTAAGCCTCCTCCATGTCTATATCACTAGGTCAGGGGTATTTAAGCCTCCTCCATGTATATCTCACTAGGTATTTAAACCTCTTCCATGTATATATCACTAGGTCAGGGGTATTTAAGCCTCCTCCATGTATATCTCACTAGGTCAGGGGTATTTAAGCCTCCTCCATGTATATATCACTAGGTCAGGGGTATTTAAGCCTCCTCCATGTATATATCACTAGGTCAGGGGTATTTAAGCCTCCTCCATGTATATATCACTAGGTCAGGGGTATTTAAGCCTCCTCCATGTATATCTCACTAGGTCAGGGGAATTTAAGCCTCCTCCATGTCTATCTCACTAGGTCAGGGGTATTTAAGCCTCCTCCATGTATATATCACTAGGTCAGGGGTATTTAAGCCTCCTCCATGTATATATCACTAGGTCAGGGGTATTTAAGCCTCCTCCATGTATATATCACTAGGTCAGGGGTATTTAAGCCTCCTCCATGTATATATCACTAGGTCAGGGGTATTTAAGCCTCTTCCATGTATATCTCACTAGGTCAGGGGAATTTAAGCCTCCTCCATGTCTATCTCACTAGGTCAGGGGTATTTAAGCCTACAGCCCTGTCCCTGTCTCCTCTACAGCTCTGTCCCTGTCTCCTCTACAGCCCTGTCTCCTCTACAGCCCTGTCTCTGTCTCCTCTACAGCCCTGTCCCTATCTCCTCTACAGTTCTGTCCCTGTCTCCTCTACAGCCCTGTCTCCTCTACATCCCTTACTCCTCTACAGCCCTGTCTTTGTCTCCTCTACAGCCCTGTCTCCTCTACAGCCCTGTCTCTGTCTCCTCTACAGCCCTGTCTCCTCTACCGCCCTGTCTCTGTCTCCTCTACAGCCCTGTCCCTGTCTCCTCTACAGCTCTGTCCTTGTCTCCTCTGAGTGCCACCATATGAAGATCATCAAAGGTAAAGGATTAATTTTATATCTATTTCTGAGTTATGTAACGCTTCTGCTTGGCTGGTTACTGTTTGTAATAATTTGTCAACTGGGCTATGTTCTGGGCTAGGTATGTTCTGGGCTAGGTATGCTTTCACCGAAAAGCATTTTATAAATCTGACACCGTGGTTGGTTTAACAAGAAGTTCATCTTTAAACCTAAATACCTATGTCAGGGTATTTAAGCCTCCTCCATGTATATCTCACTAGGTCAGGGGAATTTAAGCCTCCTCCATGTCTATCTCACTAGGTCAGGGTATTTAAGCCTCCTCCATGTATATCTCACTAGGTCATGGGTATTTAAGCCTCCTCCATGTCTATCTCACTAGGTCAGGGGAATTTAAGCCTCCTCCATGTCTATCTCACTAGGTCAGGGTATTTAAGCCTCCTCCATGTATATCTCACTAGGTCAGGGTATTTAAGCCTCCTCCATGTATATCTCACTAGGTCAGGGGTATTTAAGCCTCCTCCATGTCTATATCACTAGGTCAGGGGTATTTAAGCCTCCTCCATGTCTATATCACTAGGTCAGGGGTATTTAAGCCTCCTCCATGTCTATATCACTAGGTCAGGGGTATTTAAGCCTCCTCCATGTATATCTCACTAGGTATTTAAACCTCTTCCATGTATATATCACTAGGTCAGGGGTATTTAAGCCTCCTCCATGTATATCTCACTAGGTCAGGGGTATTTAAGCCTCCTCCATGTATATATCACTAGGTCAGGGGTATTTAAGCCTCCTCCATGTATATATCACTAGGTCAGGGGTATTTAAGCCTCCTCCATGTATATATCACTAGGTCAGGGGTATTTAAGCCTCCTCCATGTATATCTCACTAGGTCAGGGGAATTTAAGCCTCCTCCATGTCTATCTCACTAGGTCAGGGGTATTTAAGCCTCCTCCATGTATATATCACTAGGTCAGGGGTATTTAAGCCTCCTCCATGTATATATCACTAGGTCAGGGGTATTTAAGCCTCCTCCATGTATATATCACTAGGTCAGGGGTATTTAAGCCTCCTCCATGTATATATCACTAGGTCAGGGGTATTTAAGCCTCTTCCATGTATATCTCACTAGGTCAGGGGAATTTAAGCCTCCTCCATGTCTATCTCACTAGGTCAGGGGTATTTAAGCCTACAGCCCTGTCCCTGTCTCCTCTACAGCTCTGTCCCTGTCTCCTCTACAGCCCTGTCTCCTCTACAGCCCTGTCTCTGTCTCCTCTACAGCCCTGTCTCCTCTACAGCCCTGTCTCTGTCTCCTCTACAGCCCTGTCTCCTCTACCGCCCTGTCTCTGTCTCCTCTACAGCCCTGTCCCTGTCTCCTCTACAGCTCTGTCCTTGTCTCCTCTGAGTGCCACCATATGAAGATCATCAAAGGTAAAGGATTAATTTTATATCTATTTCTGAGTTATGTAACGCTTCTGCTTGGCTGGTTACTGTTTGTAATAATTTGTCAACTGGGCTATGTTCTGGGCTAGGTATGTTCTGGGCTAGGTATGCTTTCACCGAAAAGCATTTTATAAATCTGACACCGTGGTTGGTTTAACAAGAAGTTCATCTTTAAACCTATGTAAAATATGTTTTGTTTTCGGAATGTTTATAATGAGCATTTCTGTATTTAAATTTGTCACTCTGCAACCTCACTGGATGTTGGCCAGATGGGACGCTAGCGTCCCACATACCCTAGAGAGGTTAAGCAAATCAAATGTATTTATATCGCCCTTTGTACATCAGCTGATATCTCAAAGTGCTGTACAGAAACCCAGCCTAAAACCCCAAACAGTAAGCAATGCAGGTGTTGAAGCACGTTGGCTAGGAAAAACTCCCTAGGAAGGCCAAAATCTAGGAAGAAACCTAGAGAGGAACCAGGCTATGAGGGGTGGCCAGTCCTCTTCTGGCTGTGCCGGGTGGAGATTATAACAGAACATGGCCAAGATGTTCAAATGTTCATAAATGACCAGCATGGTCAAATAATAGGTCTGGGACAGGAAGCACGTCCAGTGAAGAGGTCAGGATTCCATAGCCGCAGGCTGAACAGTTGAAACTGGAGCAGCAGCAGAAGTAAGCCTTCTCCATGTATATCTCACTAGGTCAGGGGTATTTAAGCCTCCTCCATGTCTATCTCACTAGGTCAGGGGTATGTAAGCCTCCTCCATGTATATCTCACTAGGTCAGGGGTATTTAAGCCTCCTCCATGTATATCTCACTAGGTCAGGGGAATTTAAGCCTCCTCCATGTATATCTCACTAGGTCAGGGGAATTTAAGCCTCCTCCATGTATATCTCACTAGGTCAGGGGAATTTAAGCCTCCATGTATATCTCACTAGGTCAGGGGTATTTAAGCCTCCATGTAAATCTCACTAGGTCAGGGGTATTTAAGCCTCCATGTAAATCTCACTAGGTCAGGGGTATTTAAGCCTCCATGTAAATCTCACTAGGTCAGGGGTATTTAAGCCTCCTCCATGTATATATCACTAGGTCAGGGTATTTAAGCCTCCTCCATGTATATCTCACTAGGTCAGGGGTATTTAAGCCTCCTCCATGTCTATCTCACTAGGTCAGGGTATTTAAGCCTCCTCCATGTATATCTCACTAGGTCAGGGGTATTTAAGCCTCCTCCATGTCTATCTAACTAGGTCAGGGGTATTTAAGCCTCCTCCATGTCTATCTCACTAGGTCAGGGTATTTAAGCCTCCTCCATGTATATCTCACTAGGTCAGGGGTATTTAAGCCTCCTCCATGTCTATCTCACTAGGTCAGGGTATTTAAGCCTCCTCCATGTATATCTCACTAGGTCAGGGGTATTTAAGCCTCCTCCATGTCTATCTCACTAGGTCAGGGGTATTTAAGCCTCCTCCATGTATATCTCACTAGGTCAGGGGTATTTAAGCCTCCTCCATGTCTATCTCACTAGGTCAGGGTATTTAAGCCTCCTCCATGTATATCTCACTAGGTCAGGGGTATTTAAGCCTCCTCCATGTCTATCTCACTAGGTCAGGGTATTTAAGCCTCCTCCATGTATATCTCACTAGGTCAGGGGTATTTAAGCCTCCTCCATGTCTATCTCACTAGGTCAGGGTATTTAAGCCTCCTCCATGTATATCTCACTAGGTCAGGGGTATTTAAGCCTCCTCCATGTCTATCTCACTAGGTCAGGGGAATTTAAGCCTCCTCCATGTCTATCTCACTAGGTCAGGGTATTTAAGCCTCCTCCATGTATATCTCACTAGGTCAGGGTATTTAAGCCTCCTCCATGTATATCTCACTAGGTCAGGGGTATTTAAGCCTCCTCCATGTCTATATCACTAGGTCAGGGGTATTTAAGCCTCCTCCATGTCTATATCACTAGGTCAGGGGTATTTAAGCCTCCTCCATGTCTATATCACTAGGTCAGGGGTATTTAAGCCTCCTCCATGTATATCTCACTAGGTATTTAAACCTCCTCCATGTATATATCACTAGGTCAGGGGTATTTAAGCCTCCTCCATGTATATCTCACTAGGTCAGGGGTATTTAAGCCTCCTCCATGTATATATCACTAGGTCAGGGGTATTTAAGCCTCCTCCATGTATATATCACTAGGTCAGGGGTATTTAAGCCTCCTCCATGTATATATCACTAGGTCAGGGGTATTTAAGCCTCCTCCATGTATATCTCACTAGGTCAGGGGAATTTAAGCCTCCTCCATGTCTATCTCACTAGGTCAGGGGTATTTAAGCCTCCTCCATGTATATATCACTAGGTCAGGGGTATTTAAGCCTCCTCCATGTATATATCACTAGGTCAGGGGTATTTAAGCCTCCTCCATGTCTATCTCACTAGGTCAGGGTATTTAAGCCTCCTCCATGTCTATCTCACTAGGTCAGGGGTATTTAAGCCTCCTAAATGTATATATCACTAGGTCAGGGGAATTTAAGCCTCCTCCATGTATATATCACTAGGTCAGGGGTATTTAAGCCTCCATGTAAATCTCACTAGGTCAGGGGTATTTAAGCCTCCTCCATGTATATATCACTAGGTCAGGGGTATTTAAGCCTCCTCCATGTATATATCACTAGGTCAGGGGTATTTAAGCCTCCATGTAAATCTCACTAGGTCAGGGGTATTTAAGCCTCCTCCATGTATATCTCACTAGGTCAGGGGTATTTAAGCCTCCTCCATGTATATCTCACTAGGTCAGGGGTATTTAAGCCTCCTCCATGTATATATCACTAGGTCAGGGGTATTTAAGCCTCCTCCATGTATATATCACTAGGTCAGGGGTATTTAATCCTCCATGTAAATCTCACTAGGTCAGGGGTATTTAAGCCTCCTCCTTGTATATCTCACTAGGTCAGGGTATTTAAGCCTCCTCCATGTATATCTCACTAGGTCAGGGGTATTTAAGCCTCCATGTAAATCTCACTAGGTCAGGGGTATTTAAGCCTCCTCCATGTATATCTCACTAGGTCAGGGGTATTTAAGCCTCCTCCATGTATATCTCACTAGGTCAGGGGTATTTAAGCCTCCTCCATGTATATATCACTAGGTCAGGGGTATTTAAGCCTCCTCCATGTATATATCACTAGGTCAGGGGTATTTAAGCCTCCATGTAAATCTCACTAGGTCAGGGGTATTTTAGCCTCCTCCATGTATATCTCACTAGGTCAGGGTATTTAAGCCTCCTCCATGTATATATCACTAGGTCAGGGGAATTTAAGCCTCCTCCATGTATATATCACTAGGTCAGGGGTATTTAAGCCTCCTCCATGTCTATCTCACTAGGTCAGGGGTATTTAAGCCTCCTCCATGTATATCTCACTAGGTCAGGGGTATTTAAGCCTCCATGTAAATCTCACTAGGTCAGGGGTATTTAAGCCTCCTCCATGTATATCTCACTAGGTCAGGGGTATTTAAGCCTCCTCCATGTATATCTCACTAGGTCAGGGGAATTTAAGCCTCCTCCATGTATATCTCACTAGGTCAGGGGTATTTAAGCCTCCTCCATGTATATCTCACTAGGTCATAGGTATTTAAGGCTCCTCCATGTCTATATCACTAGGTCAGGGTATTTAAGCCTCCTCCATGTATATCTCACTAGGTCAGGGGTATTTAAGCCTCCTCCATGTCTATCTCACTAGGTCAGGGGTATTTAAGCCTCCTCCATGTATATCTCACTAGGTCAGGGGTATTTAAGCCTCCTCCATGTATATCTCACTAGGTCAGGGGAATTTAAGCCTCCTCCATGTATATCTCACTAGGTCAGCGGAATTTAAGCCTCCTCCAGGTATATCTCACTAGGTCAGGGGAATTTAAGCCTCCATGTATATCTCACTAGGTCAGGGGTATTGAAGCCTCCATGTAAATCTCACTAGGTCAGGGGTATTTAAGCCTCCATGTAAATCTCACTAGGTCAGGGGTATTTAAGCCTCCATGTAAATCTCACTAGGTCAGGGGTATTTAAGCCTCCTCCATGTATATATCACTAGGTCAGGGTATTTAAGCCTCCTCCATGTATATCTCACTAGGTCAGGGGTATTTAAGCCTCCTCCATGTATATCTCACTAGGTCAGGGGTATTTAAGCCTCCTCCATGTCTATCTCACTAGGTCAGGGTATTTAAGCCTCCTCCATGTATATATCACTAGGTCAGGGGTATTTAAGCCTCCTCCATGTATATATAACTAGGTCAGGGGTATTTAAGCCTCCTCCATGTCTATCTCACTAGGTCAGGGTATTTAAGCCTCCTCCATGTCTATCTCACTAGGTCAGGGGTATTTAAGCCTCCTCCATGTATATATCACTAGGTCAGGGGAATTTAAGCCTCCTCCATGTATATATCACTAGGTCAGGGGTATTTAAGCCTCCATGTAAATCTCACTAGGTCAGGGGTATTTAAGCCTCCTCCATGTATATATCACTAGGTCAGGGGTATTTAAGCCTCCTCCATGTATATATCACTAGATAAGGGGTATTTAAGCCTCCATGTAAATCTCACTAGGTCAGGGGTATTTAAGCCTCCTCCATGTATATCTCACTAGGTCAGGGGTATTTAAGCCTCCTCCATGTATATCTCACTAGGTCAGGGGTATTTAAGCCTCCTCCATGTATATATCACTAGGTCAGGGGTATTTAAGCCTCCTCCATGTATATATCACTAGGTCAGGGGTATTTAAGCCTCCATGTAAATCTCACTAGGTCAGGGGTATTTAAGCCTCCTCCATGTATATCTCACTAGGTCAGGGTATTTAAGCCTCCTCCATGTATATATCACTAGGTCAGGGGAATTTAAGCCTCCTCCATGTATATATCACTAGGTCAGGGGTATTTAAGCCTCCTCCATGTCTATCTCACTAGGTCAGGGGTATTTAAGCCTCCTCCATGTATATCTCACTAGGTCAGGGGTATTTAAGCCTCCTCCATGTATATCTCACTAGGTCAGGGGTATTTAAGCCTCCATGTAAATCTCACTAGGTCAGGGGTATTTAAGCCTCCTCCATGTCTATCTCACTAGGTCAGGGGTATTTAAGCCTCCTCCATGTATATATCACTAGGTCAGGGGTATTTAAGCCTCCTCCATGTATATCTCACTAGGTATTTAAACCTCTTCCATGTATATATCACTAGGTCAGGGGTATTTAAGCCTCCTCCATGTATATCTCACTAGGTCAGGGGTATTTAAGCCTCCTCCATGTATATATCACTAGGTCAGGGGTATTTAAGCCTCCTCCATGTATATATCACTAGGTCAGGGGTATTTAAGCCTCCTCCATGTATATATCACTAGGTCAGGGGTATTTAAGCCTCCTCCATGTATATCTCACTAGGTCAGGGGAATTTAAGCCTCCTCCATGTCTATCTCACTAGGTCAGGGGTATTTAAGCCTCCTCCATGTATATATCACTAGGTCAGGGGTATTTAAGCCTCCTCCATGTATATATCACTAGGTCAGGGGTATTTAAGCCTCCTCCATGTATATATCACTAGGTCAGGGGTATTTAAGCCTCCTCCATGTATATATCACTAGGTCAGGGGTATTTAAGCCTCTTCCATGTATATCTCACTAGGTCAGGGGAATTTAAGCCTCCTCCATGTCTATCTCACTAGGTCAGGGGTATTTAAGCCTACAGCCCTGTCCCTGTCTCCTCTACAGCTCTGTCCCTGTCTCCTCTACAGCCCTGTCTCCTCTACAGCCCTGTCTCTGTCTCCTCTACAGCCCTGTCTCCTCTACAGCCCTGTCTCTGTCTCCTCTACAGCCCTGTCTCCTCTACCGCCCTGTCTCTGTCTCCTCTACAGCCCTGTCCCTGTCTCCTCTACAGCTCTGTCCTTGTCTCCTCTGAGTGCCACCATATGAAGATCATCAAAGGTAAAGGATTAATTTTATATCTATTTCTGAGTTATGTAACGCTTCTGCTTGGCTGGTTACTGTTTGTAATAATTTGTCAACTGGGCTATGTTCTGGGCTAGGTATGTTCTGGGCTAGGTATGCTTTCACCGAAAAGCATTTTATAAATCTGACACCGTGGTTGGTTTAACAAGAAGTTCATCTTTAAACCTATGTAAAATATGTTTTGTTTTCGGAATGTTTATAATGAGCATTTCTGTATTTAAATTTGTCACTCTGCAACCTCACTGGATGTTGGCCAGATGGGACGCTAGCGTCCCACATACCCTAGAGAGGTTAAGCAAATCAAATGTATTTATATCGCCCTTTGTACATCAGCTGATATCTCAAAGTGCTGTACAGAAACCCAGCCTAAAACCCCAAACAGTAAGCAATGCAGGTGTTGAAGCACGTTGGCTAGGAAAAACTCCCTAGGAAGGCCAAAATCTAGGAAGAAACCTAGAGAGGAACCAGGCTATGAGGGGTGGCCAGTCCTCTTCTGGCTGTGCCGGGTGGAGATTATAACAGAACATGGCCAAGATGTTCAAATGTTCATAAATGACCAGCATGGTCAAATAATAGGTCTGGGACAGGAAGCACGTCCAGTGAAGAGGTCAGGATTCCATAGCCGCAGGCTGAACAGTTGAAACTGGAGCAGCAGCAGAAGTAAGCCTTCTCCATGTATATCTCACTAGGTCAGGGGTATTTAAGCCTCCTCCATGTCTATCTCACTAGGTCAGGGGTATGTAAGCCTCCTCCATGTATATCTCACTAGGTCAGGGGTATTTAAGCCTCCTCCATGTATATCTCACTAGGTCAGGGGAATTTAAGCCTCCTCCATGTATATCTCACTAGGTCAGGGGAATTTAAGCCTCCTCCATGTATATCTCACTAGGTCAGGGGAATTTAAGCCTCCATGTATATCTCACTAGGTCAGGGGTATTTAAGCCTCCATGTAAATCTCACTAGGTCAGGGGTATTTAAGCCTCCATGTAAATCTCACTAGGTCAGGGGTATTTAAGCCTCCATGTAAATCTCACTAGGTCAGGGGTATTTAAGCCTCCTCCATGTATATATCACTAGGTCAGGGTATTTAAGCCTCCTCCATGTATATCTCACTAGGTCAGGGGTATTTAAGCCTCCTCCATGTATATCTCACTAGGTCAGGGGTATTTAAGCCTCCTCCATGTCTATCTCACTAGGTCAGGGTATTTAAGCCTCCTCCATGTATATCTCACTAGGTCAGGGGTATTTAAGCCTCCTCCATGTCTATCTAACTAGGTCAGGGGTATTTAAGCCTCCTCCATGTCTATCTCACTAGGTCAGGGTATTTAAGCCTCCTCCATGTATATCTCACTAGGTCAGGGGTATTTAAGCCTCCTCCATGTCTATCTCACTAGGTCAGGGTATTTAAGCCTCCTCCATGTATATCTCACTAGGTCAGGGGTATTTAAGCCTCCTCCATGTCTATCTCACTAGGTCAGGGGTATTTAAGCCTCCTCCATGTATATCTCACTAGGTCAGGGGTATTTAAGCCTCCTCCATGTCTATCTCACTAGGTCAGGGTATTTAAGCCTCCTCCATGTATATCTCACTAGGTCAGGGGTATTTAAGCCTCCTCCATGTCTATCTCACTAGGTCAGGGTATTTAAGCCTCCTCCATGTATATCTCACTAGGTCAGGGGTATTTAAGCCTCCTCCATGTCTATCTCACTAGGTCAGGGTATTTAAGCCTCCTCCATGTATATCTCACTAGGTCAGGGGTATTTAAGCCTCCTCCATGTCTATCTCACTAGGTCAGGGGAATTTAAGCCTCCTCCATGTCTATCTCACTAGGTCAGGGTATTTAAGCCTCCTCCATGTATATCTCACTAGGTCAGGGTATTTAAGCCTCCTCCATGTATATCTCACTAGGTCAGGGGTATTTAAGCCTCCTCCATGTCTATATCACTAGGTCAGGGGTATTTAAGCCTCCTCCATGTCTATATCACTAGGTCAGGGGTATTTAAGCCTCCTCCATGTCTATATCACTAGGTCAGGGGTATTTAAGCCTCCTCCATGTATATCTCACTAGGTATTTAAACCTCCTCCATGTATATATCACTAGGTCAGGGGTATTTAAGCCTCCTCCATGTATATCTCACTAGGTCAGGGGTATTTAAGCCTCCTCCATGTATATATCACTAGGTCAGGGGTATTTAAGCCTCCTCCATGTATATATCACTAGGTCAGGGGTATTTAAGCCTCCTCCATGTATATATCACTAGGTCAGGGGTATTTAAGCCTCCTCCATGTATATCTCACTAGGTCAGGGGAATTTAAGCCTCCTCCATGTCTATCTCACTAGGTCAGGGGTATTTAAGCCTCCTCCATGTATATATCACTAGGTCAGGGGTATTTAAGCCTCCTCCATGTATATATCACTAGGTCAGGGGTATTTAAGCCTCCTCCATGTCTATCTCACTAGGTCAGGGTATTTAAGCCTCCTCCATGTCTATCTCACTAGGTCAGGGGTATTTAAGCCTCCTAAATGTATATATCACTAGGTCAGGGGAATTTAAGCCTCCTCCATGTATATATCACTAGGTCAGGGGTATTTAAGCCTCCATGTAAATCTCACTAGGTCAGGGGTATTTAAGCCTCCTCCATGTATATATCACTAGGTCAGGGGTATTTAAGCCTCCTCCATGTATATATCACTAGGTCAGGGGTATTTAAGCCTCCATGTAAATCTCACTAGGTCAGGGGTATTTAAGCCTCCTCCATGTATATCTCACTAGGTCAGGGGTATTTAAGCCTCCTCCATGTATATCTCACTAGGTCAGGGGTATTTAAGCCTCCTCCATGTATATATCACTAGGTCAGGGGTATTTAAGCCTCCTCCATGTATATATCACTAGGTCAGGGGTATTTAATCCTCCATGTAAATCTCACTAGGTCAGGGGTATTTAAGCCTCCTCCTTGTATATCTCACTAGGTCAGGGTATTTAAGCCTCCTCCATGTATATCTCACTAGGTCAGGGGTATTTAAGCCTCCATGTAAATCTCACTAGGTCAGGGGTATTTAAGCCTCCTCCATGTATATCTCACTAGGTCAGGGGTATTTAAGCCTCCTCCATGTATATCTCACTAGGTCAGGGGTATTTAAGCCTCCTCCATGTATATATCACTAGGTCAGGGGTATTTAAGCCTCCTCCATGTATATATCACTAGGTCAGGGGTATTTAAGCCTCCATGTAAATCTCACTAGGTCAGGGGTATTTTAGCCTCCTCCATGTATATCTCACTAGGTCAGGGTATTTAAGCCTCCTCCATGTATATATCACTAGGTCAGGGGAATTTAAGCCTCCTCCATGTATATATCACTAGGTCAGGGGTATTTAAGCCTCCTCCATGTCTATCTCACTAGGTCAGGGGTATTTAAGCCTCCTCCATGTATATCTCACTAGGTCAGGGGTATTTAAGCCTCCATGTAAATCTCACTAGGTCAGGGGTATTTAAGCCTCCTCCATGTATATCTCACTAGGTCAGGGGTATTTAAGCCTCCTCCATGTATATCTCACTAGGTCAGGGGAATTTAAGCCTCCTCCATGTATATCTCACTAGGTCAGGGGTATTTAAGCCTCCTCCATGTATATCTCACTAGGTCATAGGTATTTAAGGCTCCTCCATGTCTATATCACTAGGTCAGGGTATTTAAGCCTCCTCCATGTATATCTCACTAGGTCAGGGGTATTTAAGCCTCCTCCATGTCTATCTCACTAGGTCAGGGGTATTTAAGCCTCCTCCATGTATATCTCACTAGGTCAGGGGTATTTAAGCCTCCTCCATGTATATCTCACTAGGTCAGGGGAATTTAAGCCTCCTCCATGTATATCTCACTAGGTCAGCGGAATTTAAGCCTCCTCCAGGTATATCTCACTAGGTCAGGGGAATTTAAGCCTCCATGTATATCTCACTAGGTCAGGGGTATTGAAGCCTCCATGTAAATCTCACTAGGTCAGGGGTATTTAAGCCTCCATGTAAATCTCACTAGGTCAGGGGTATTTAAGCCTCCATGTAAATCTCACTAGGTCAGGGGTATTTAAGCCTCCTCCATGTATATATCACTAGGTCAGGGTATTTAAGCCTCCTCCATGTATATCTCACTAGGTCAGGGGTATTTAAGCCTCCTCCATGTATATCTCACTAGGTCAGGGGTATTTAAGCCTCCTCCATGTCTATCTCACTAGGTCAGGGTATTTAAGCCTCCTCCATGTATATATCACTAGGTCAGGGGTATTTAAGCCTCCTCCATGTATATATAACTAGGTCAGGGGTATTTAAGCCTCCTCCATGTCTATCTCACTAGGTCAGGGTATTTAAGCCTCCTCCATGTCTATCTCACTAGGTCAGGGGTATTTAAGCCTCCTCCATGTATATATCACTAGGTCAGGGGAATTTAAGCCTCCTCCATGTATATATCACTAGGTCAGGGGTATTTAAGCCTCCATGTAAATCTCACTAGGTCAGGGGTATTTAAGCCTCCTCCATGTATATATCACTAGGTCAGGGGTATTTAAGCCTCCTCCATGTATATATCACTAGATAAGGGGTATTTAAGCCTCCATGTAAATCTCACTAGGTCAGGGGTATTTAAGCCTCCTCCATGTATATCTCACTAGGTCAGGGGTATTTAAGCCTCCTCCATGTATATCTCACTAGGTCAGGGGTATTTAAGCCTCCTCCATGTATATATCACTAGGTCAGGGGTATTTAAGCCTCCTCCATGTATATATCACTAGGTCAGGGGTATTTAAGCCTCCATGTAAATCTCACTAGGTCAGGGGTATTTAAGCCTCCTCCATGTATATCTCACTAGGTCAGGGTATTTAAGCCTCCTCCATGTATATATCACTAGGTCAGGGGAATTTAAGCCTCCTCCATGTATATATCACTAGGTCAGGGGTATTTAAGCCTCCTCCATGTCTATCTCACTAGGTCAGGGGTATTTAAGCCTCCTCCATGTATATCTCACTAGGTCAGGGGTATTTAAGCCTCCTCCATGTATATCTCACTAGGTCAGGGGTATTTAAGCCTCCATGTAAATCTCACTAGGTCAGGGGTATTTAAGCCTCCTCCCTGTATATCTCACTAGGTCAGGGGTATTTAAGCCTCCTCCATGTATATCTCACTAGGTCAGGGGTATTTAAGCCTCCTCCATGTATATCTCACTAGGTCAGGGGTATTTAAGCCTCCTCCATGTATATCTCACTAGGTCAGGGGAATTTATGCCTCCTCCATGTATATCTCACTAGGTCAGGGGTATTTAAAACCTCCTCCATGTATATCTCACTAGGTCAGGGGTATTTAAGCCTCCTCCATGTCTATATCACTAGGTCAGGGTATTTAAGCCTCCTCCATGTATATCTCACTAGGTCAGGGGTATTTAAGCCTCCTCCATGTCTATCTCACTAGGTCAGGGGTATTTAAGCCTCCTCCATGTATATCTCACTAGGCCAGGGGTATTTAAGCCTCCTCCATGTATATATCACTAGGTCAGGGGAATTTAAGCCTCCTCCATGTATATCTCACTAGGTCAGGGGAATTTAAGCCTCCTCCATGTATATATCACTAGGTCAGGGGTATTTAAGCCTCCTCCATGTCTATCTCACTAGGTCAGGGGTATTTAAGCCTCCTCCATGTCTATCTCACTAGGTCAGGGTATTTAAGCCTCCTCCATGTCTATCTCACTAGGTCAGGGTATTTAAGCCTCCTCCATGTATATCTCACTAGGTCAGGGGTATTTAAGCCTCCTCCATGTCTATCTCACTAGGTCAGGGTATTTAAGCCTCCTCCATGTATATCTCACTAGGTCAGGGGTATTTAAGCCTCCTCCATGTATATCTCACTAGGTCAGGGGTATTTAAGCCTCCTCCATGTATATATCACTAGGTCAGGGGTATTTAAGCCTCCATGTAAATCTCACTAGGTCAGGGGTATTTAAGCCTCCTCCATGTATATCTCACTAGGTCAGGGGTATTTAAGCCTCCTCCATGTATATCTCACTAGGTCAGGGGTATTTAAGCCTCCTCCATGTATATCTCACTAGGTCAGGGGAATTTATGCCTCCTCCATGTATATCTCACTAGGTCAGGGGTATTTAAAACCTCCTCCATGTATATCTCACTAGGTCAGGGGTATTTAAGCCTCCTCCATGTCTATATCACTAGGTCAGGGTATTTAAGCCTCCTCCATGTATATCTCACTAGGTCAGGGGTATTTAAGCCTCCTCCATGTCTATCTCACTAGGTCAGGGGTATTTAAGCCTCCTCCATGTATATCTCACTAGGCCAGGGGTATTTAAGCCTCCTCCATGTATATATCACTAGGTCAGGGGAATTTAAGCCTCCTCCATGTATATCTCACTAGGTCAGGGGAATATAAGCCTCCTCCATGTATATATCACTAGGTCAGGGGTATTTAAGCCTCCTCCATGTCTATCTCACTAGGTCAGGGGTATTTAAGCCTCCTCCATGTCTATCTCACTAGGTCAGGGTATTTAAGCCTCCTCCATGTCTATCTCACTAGGTCAGGGTATTTAAGCCTCCTCCATGTATATCTCACTAGGTCAGGGGTATTTAAGCCTCCTCCATGTCTATCTCACTAGGTCAGGGTATTTAAGCCTCCTCCATGTATATCTCACTAGGTCAGGGGTATTTAAGCCTCCTCCATGTATATCTCACTAGGTCAGGGGTATTTAAGCCTCCTCCATGTATATATCACTAGGTCAGGGGTATTTAAGCCTCCATGTAAATCTCACTAGGTCAGGGGTATTTAAGCCTCCTCCATGTATATCTCACTAGGTCAGGGTATTTAAGCCTCCTCCATGTATATATCACTAGGTCAGGGGAATTTAAGCCTCCTCCATGTATATATCACTAGGTCAGGGGTATTTAAGCCTCCTCCATGTCTATCTCACTAGGTCAGGGGTATTTAAGCCTCCTCCATGTATATCTCACTAGGTCAGGGGTATTTAAGCCTCCTCCATGTATATCTCACTAGGTCAGGGGTATTTAAGCCTCCATGTAAATCTCACTAGGTCAGGGGTATTTAAGCCTCCTCCCTGTATATCTCACTAGGTCAGGGGTATTTAAGCCTCCTCCATGTATATCTCACTAGGTCAGGGGTATTTAAGCCTCCTCCATGTATATCTCACTAGGTCAGGGGTATTTAAGCCTCCTCCATGTATATCTCACTAGGTCAGGGGAATTTATGCCTCCTCCATGTATATCTCACTAGGTCAGGGGTATTTAAAACCTCCTCCATGTATATCTCACTAGGTCAGGGGTATTTAAGCCTCCTCCATGTCTATATCACTAGGTCAGGGTATTTAAGCCTCCTCCATGTATATCTCACTAGGTCAGGGGTATTTAAGCCTCCTCCATGTCTATCTCACTAGGTCAGGGGTATTTAAGCCTCCTCCATGTATATCTCACTAGGCCAGGGGTATTTAAGCCTCCTCCATGTATATATCACTAGGTCAGGGGAATTTAAGCCTCCTCCATGTATATCTCACTAGGTCAGGGGAATTTAAGCCTCCTCCATGTATATATCACTAGGTCAGGGGTATTTAAGCCTCCTCCATGTCTATCTCACTAGGTCAGGGGTATTTAAGCCTCCTCCATGTCTATCTCACTAGGTCAGGGTATTTAAGCCTCCTCCATGTCTATCTCACTAGGTCAGGGTATTTAAGCCTCCTCCATGTATATCTCACTAGGTCAGGGGTATTTAAGCCTCCTCCATGTCTATCTCACTAGGTCAGGGTATTTAAGCCTCCTCCATGTATATCTCACTAGGTCAGGGGTATTTAAGCCTCCTCCATGTATATCTCACTAGGTATTTAATCCTCCTCCATGTATATATCACTAGGTCAGGGGTATTTAAGCCTCCTCCATGTATATCTCACTAGGTCAGGGGTATTTAAGCCTCCTCCATGTATATATCACTAGGTCAGGGGTATTTAAGCCTCCTCCATGTATATATCACTAGGTCAGGGGTATTTAAGCCTCCTCCATGTATATATCACTAGGTCAGGGGTATTTAAGCCTCCTCCATGTATATCTCACCAGGTCAGGGGAATTTAAGCCTCCTCCATGTCTATCTCACTAGGTCAGGGGTATTTAAGCCTCCTCCATGTCTATCTCACTAGGTCAGGGGTATTTAAGCCTCCTCCATGTATATATCACTAGGTCAGGGGAATTTAAGCCTCCTCCATGTATATATCACTAGGTCAGGGGTATTTAAGCCTCCATGTAAATCTCACTAGGTCAGGGGTATTTAAGCCTCCTCCATGTATATATCACTAGGTCAGGGGTATTTAAGCCTCCTCCATGTATATCTCACTAGGTCAGGGGTATTTAAGCCTCCATGTAAATCTCACTAGGTCAGGGGTATTTAAGCCTCCTCCATGTACATCTCACTAGGTCAGGGGTATTTAAGCCTCCTCCATGTATATCTCACTAGGTCAGGGGTATTTAAGCCTCCTCCATGTATATATCACTAGGTCAGGGGTATTTAAGCCTCCTCCATGTATATATCACTAGGTCAGGGGTATTTAAGCCTCAATGTAAATCTCACTAGGTCAGGGGTATTTAAGCCTCCTCCATGTATATCTCACTAGGTCAGGGTATTTAAGCCTCCTCCATGTATATATCACTAGGTCAGGGGAATTTAAGCCTCCTCCATGTATATATCACTAGGTCAGGGTATTTAAGCCTCCTCCATGTCTATCTCACTAGGTCAGGGGTATTTAAGCCTCCTCCATGTATATATCACTAGGTCAGGGGAATTTAAGCCTCCTCCATGTATATATCACTAGGTCAGGGGAATTTAAGCCTCCTCCATGTATATATCACTAGGTCAGGGGTATTTAAGCCTCCTCCATGTCTATCTCACTAGGTCAGGGGTATTTAAGCCTCCTCCATGTATATCTCACTAGGTCAGGGGTATTTAAGCCTCCATGTAAATCTCACTAGGTCAGGGGTATTTAAGCCTCCTCCATGTATATCTCACTAGGTCAGGGGTATTTAAGCCTCCTCCATGTATATCTCACTAGGTCAGGGGAATTTAAGCCTCCTCCATGTATATCTCACTAGGTCAGGGGTATTTAAGCCTCCTCCATGTATATCTCACTAGGTCATAGGTATTTAAGGCTCCTCCATGTCTATATCACTAGGTCAGGGTATTTAAGCCTCCTCCATGTATATCTCACTAGGTCAGGGGTATTTAAGCCTCCTCCATGTCTATCTCACTAGGTCAGGGGTATTTAAGCCTCCTCCATGTATATCTCACTAGGTCAGGGGTATTTAAGCCTCCTCCATGTATATCTCACTAGGTCAGGGGAATTTAAGCCTCCTCCATGTATATCTCACTAGGTCAGCGGAATTTAAGCCTCCTCCATGTATATCTCACTAGGTCAGGGGAATTTAAGCCTCCATGTATATCTCACTAGGTCAGGGGTATTGAAGCCTCCATGTAAATCTCACTAGGTCAGGGGTATTTAAGCCTCCATGTAAATCTCACTAGGTCAGGGGTATTTAAGCCTCCATGTAAATCTCACTAGGTCAGGGGTATTTAAGCCTCCTCCATGTATATATCACTAGGTCAGGGTATTTAAGCCTCCTCCATGTATATCTCACTAGGTCAGGGGTATTTAAGCCTCCTCCATGTATATCTCACTAGGTCAGGGGTATTTAAGCCTCCTCCATGTCTATCTCACTAGGTCAGGGTATTTAAGCCTCCTCCATGTATATATCACTAGGTCAGGGGTATTTAAGCCTCCTCCATGTATATATAACTAGGTCAGGGGTATTTAAGCCTCCTCCATGTCTATCTCACTAGGTCAGGGTATTTAAGCCTCCTCCATGTCTATCTCACTAGGTCAGGGGTATTTAAGCCTCCTCCATGTATATATCACTAGGTCAGGGGAATTTAAGCCTCCTCCATGTATATATCACTAGGTCAGGGGTATTTAAGCCTCCATGTAAATCTCACTAGGTCAGGGGTATTTAAGCCTCCTCCATGTATATATCACTAGGTCAGGGGTATTTAAGCCTCCTCCATGTATATATCACTAGATAAGGGGTATTTAAGCCTCCATGTAAATCTCACTAGGTCAGGGGTATTTAAGCCTCCTCCATGTATATCTCACTAGGTCAGGGGTATTTAAGCCTCCTCCATGTATATCTCACTAGGTCAGGGGTATTTAAGCCTCCTCCATGTATATATCACTAGGTCAGGGGTATTTAAGCCTCCATGTAAATCTCACTAGGTCAGGGGTATTTAAGCCTCCTCCATGTATATCTCACTAGGTCAGGGTATTTAAGCCTCCTCCATGTATATATCACTAGGTCAGGGGAATTTAAGCCTCCTCCATGTATATATCACTAGGTCAGGGGTATTTAAGCCTCCTCCATGTCTATCTCACTAGGTCAGGGGTATTTAAGCCTCCTCCATGTATATCTCACTAGGTCAGGGGTATTTAAGCCTCCTCCATGTATATCTCACTAGGTCAGGGGTATTTAAGCCTCCATGTAAATCTCACTAGGTCAGGGGTATTTAAGCCTCCTCCCTGTATATCTCACTAGGTCAGGGGTATTTAAGCCTCCTCCATGTATATCTCACTAGGTCAGGGGTATTTAAGCCTCCTCCATGTATATCTCACTAGGTCAGGGGTATTTAAGCCTCCTCCATGTATATCTCACTAGGTCAGGGGAATTTATGCCTCCTCCATGTATATCTCACTAGGTCAGGGGTATTTAAAACCTCCTCCATGTATATCTCACTAGGTCAGGGGTATTTAAGCCTCCTCCATGTCTATATCACTAGGTCAGGGTATTTAAGCCTCCTCCATGTATATCTCACTAGGTCAGGGGTATTTAAGCCTCCTCCATGTCTATCTCACTAGGTCAGGGGTATTTAAGCCTCCTCCATGTATATCTCACTAGGCCAGGGGTATTTAAGCCTCCTCCATGTATATATCACTAGGTCAGGGGAATTTAAGCCTCCTCCATGTATATCTCACTAGGTCAGGGGAATTTAAGCCTCCTCCATGTATATATCACTAGGTCAGGGGTATTTAAGCCTCCTCCATGTCTATCTCACTAGGTCAGGGGTATTTAAGCCTCCTCCATGTCTATCTCACTAGGACAGGGTATTTAAGCCTCCTCCATGTCTATCTCACTAGGTCAGGGTATTTAAGCCTCCTCCATGTATATCTCACTAGGTCAGGGGTATTTAAGCCTCCTCCATGTCTATCTCACTAGGTCAGGGTATTTAAGCCTCCTCCATGTATATCTCACTAGGTCAGGGGTATTTAAGCCTCCTCCATGTATATCTCACTAGGTATTTAATCCTCCTCCATGTATATATCACTAGGTCAGGGGTATTTAAGCCTCCTCCATGTATATCTCACTAGGTCAGGGGTATTTAAGCCTCCTCCATGTATATATCACTAGGTCAGGGGTATTTAAGCCTCCTCCATGTATATATCACTAGGTCAGGGGTATTTAAGCCTCCTCCATGTATATATCACTAGGTCAGGGGTATTTAAGCCTCCTCCATGTATATCTCACCAGGTCAGGGGAATTTAAGCCTCCTCCATGTCTATCTCACTAGGTCAGGGGTATTTAAGCCTCCTCCATGTCTATCTCACTAGGTCAGGGGTATTTAAGCCTCCTCCATGTATATATCACTAGGTCAGGGGAATTTAAGCCTCCTCCATGTATATATCACTAGGTCAGGGGTATTTAAGCCTCCATGTAAATCTCACTAGGTCAGGGGTATTTAAGCCTCCTCCATGTATATATCACTAGGTCAGGGGTATTTAAGCCTCCTCCATGTATATCTCACTAGGTCAGGGGTATTTAAGCCTCCATGTAAATCTCACTAGGTCAGGGGTATTTAAGCCTCCTCCATGTACATCTCACTAGGTCAGGGGTATTTAAGCCTCCTCCATGTATATCTCACTAGGTCAGGGGTATTTAAGCCTCCTCCATGTATATATCACTAGGTCAGGGGTATTTAAGCCTCCTCCATGTATATATCACTAGGTCAGGGGTATTTAAGCCTCAATGTAAATCTCACCAGGTCAGGGGTATTTAAGCCTCCTCCATGTATATCTCACTAGGTCAGGGTATTTAAGCCTCCTCCATGTATATATCACTAGGTCAGGGGAATTTAAGCCTCCTCCATGTATATATCACTAGGTCAGGGTTATTTAAGCCTCCTCCATGTCTATCTCACTAGGTCAGGGGTATTTAAGCCTCCTCCATGTATATCTCACTAGGTCAGGGGTATTTAAGCCTCCTCCATGTATATCTCACTAGGTCAGGGGTATTTAAGCCTCCTCCATGTATATCTCACTAGGTCAGGGGTATTTAAGCCTCCTCCATGTATATCTCACTAGGTCAGGGGTATTTAAGCCTCCTCCATGTATATCTCACTAGGTCAGGGGTATTTAAGCCTCCTCCATGTATATCTCACTAGGTCATTGGAATTTAAGCCTCCTCCATGTATATCTCACTAGGTCAGGGGTATTTAAGCCTCCTCCATGTATATCTCACTAGGTGTGGGGAATTTAAGCCTCCTCCATGTATATATCACTAGGTAAGGGGAATTTAAGCCTCCATGTATATATCACTAGGTCAGGGGAATTTAAGCCTCCATGTATATATCACTAGGTCAGTGGTATTTAAGCCTCCTCCATGTCTATCTCACTAGGTCAGGGGTATTTAAGCCTCCTCCATGTATATCTCACTAGGTCAGGGGTATTTAAGCCTCCTCCATGTATATCTCACTAGGTCAGGGGTATTTAAGCCTCCATGTAAATCTCACTAGGTCAGGGGTATTTAAGCCTCCTCCATGTATATCTCACTAGGTCAGGGGTATTTAAGCCTCCTCCATGTATATCTCACTAGGTCAGGGGAATTTAAGCCTCCTCCATGTATATATCACTAGGTCAGGGGTATTTAAGCCTCCTCCATGTCTATCTCACTAGGTCAGGGGTATTTAAGCCTCCTCCATGTCTATCTCACTAGGTCAGGGTATTTAAGCCTCCTCCATGTCTATCTCACTAGGTCAGGGTATTTAAGCCTCCTCCATGTATATCTCACTAGGTCAGGGGTATTTAAGCCTCCTCCATGTCTATCTCACTAGGTCAGGGTATTTAAGCCTCCTCCATGTATATCTCACTAGGTCAGGGGTATTTAAGCCTCCTCCATGTCTATCTCACTAGGTCAGGGGAATTTAAGCCTCCTCCATGTCTATCTCACTAGGTCAGGGTATTTAAGCCTCCTCCATGTATATCTCACTAGGTATTTAATCCTCCTCCATGTATATATCACTAGGTCAGGGGTATTTAAGCCTCCTCCATGTATATCTCACTAGGTCAGGGGTATTTAAGCCTCCTCCATGTATATATCACTAGGTCAGGGGTATTTAAGCCTCCTCCATGTATATATCACTAGGTCAGGGGTATTTAAGCCTCCTCCATGTATATATCACTAGGTCAGGGGTATTTAAGCCTCCTCCATGTATATCTCACCAGGTCAGGGGAATTTAAGCCTCCTCCATGTCTATCTCACTAGGTCAGGGGTATTTAAGCCTCCTCCATGTCTATCTCACTAGGTCAGGGGTATTTAAGCCTCCTCCATGTATATATCACTAGGTCAGGGGAATTTAAGCCTCCTCCATGTATATATCACTAGGTCAGGGGTATTTAAGCCTCCATGTAAATCTCACTAGGTCAGGGGTATTTAAGCCTCCTCCATGTATATATCACTAGGTCAGGGGTATTTAAGCCTCCTCCATGTATATCTCACTAGGTCAGGGGTATTTAAGCCTCCATGTAAATCTCACTAGGTCAGGGGTATTTAAGCCTCCTCCATGTACATCTCACTAGGTCAGGGGTATTTAAGCCTCCTCCATGTATATCTCACTAGGTCAGGGGTATTTAAGCCTCAATGTAAATCTCACTAGGTCAGGGGTATTTAAGCCTCCTCCATGTATATCTCACTAGGTCAGGGTATTTAAGCCTCCTCCATGTATATATCACTAGGTCAGGGGAATTTAAGCCTCCTCCATGTATATATCACTAGGTCAGGGTTATTTAAGCCTCCTCCATGTCTATCTCACTAGGTCAGGGGTATTTAAGCCTCCTCCATGTATATCTCACTAGGTCAGGGGTATTTAAGCCTCCTCCATGTATATCTAACTAGGTCAGGGGTATTTAAGCCTCCTCCATGTATATCTCACTAGGTCAGGGGTATTTAAGCCTCCTCCATGTATATCTCACTAGGTCAGGGGTATTTAAGCCTCCTCCATGTATATCTCACTAGGTCAGGGGTATTTAAGCCTCCTCCATGTATATCTCACTAGGTCAGGGGAATTTAAGCCTCCTCCATGTATATCTCACTAGGTCAGGGGTATTTAAGCCTCCTCCATGTATATCTCACTAGGTGTGGGGAATTTAAGCCTCCTCCATGTATATATCACTAGGTCAGGGGAATTTAAGCCTCCATGTATATATCACTAGGTCAGGGGAATTTAAGCCTCCATGTATATATCACTAGGTCAGTGGTATTTAAGCCTCCTCCATGTCTATCTCACTAGGTCAGGGGTATTTAAGCCTCCTCCATGTATATCTCACTAGGTCAGGGGTATTTAAGCCTCCTCCATGTATATCTCACTAGGTCAGGGGTATTTAAGCCTCCATGTAAATCTCACTAGGTCAGGGGTATTTAAGCCTCCTCCATGCATATCTCACTAGGTCAGGGGTATTTAAGCCTCCTCCATGTATATCTCACTAGGTCAGGGGTATTTAAGCCTCTTCCATGTATATCTCACTAGGTCAGGGGTATTTAAGCCTCCTCCATGTATATCTCACTAGGTCAGAGGAAATTTAAGCCTCCTCCATGTATATCTCACTAGGTCAGGGGTATTTAAGCCTCCTCCATGTATATCTCACTAGGTCAGGGGAATTTAAGCCTCCTCCATGTATATCTCACTAGGTCAGGGGAATTTAAGCCTCCATGTATATCTCACTAGGTCAGGGGTATTTAAAACCTCCTCCATGTATATCTCACTAGGTCAGGGGTATTTAAGCCTCCTCCATGTCTATATCACTAGGTCAGGGTATTTAAGCCTCCTCCATGTATATCTCACTAGGTCAGGGGTATTTAAGCCTCCTCCATGTCTATCTCACTAGGTCAGGGGTATTTAAGCCTCCTCCGTGTATATCTCACTAGGCCAGGGGTATTGAAGCCTCCTCCATGTATATCTCACTAGGTCAGGGGAATTTAAGCCTCCTCCATGTATATCTCACTAGGTCAGGGGAATTTAAGCCTCCTCCATGTATATCTCACTAGGTCAGGGGAATTTAAGCCTCCATGTATATCTCACTAGGTCAGGGGTATTTAAGCCTCCATGTAAATCTCACTAGGTCAGGGGTATTTAAGCCTCCATGTAAATCTCACTAGGTCAGGGGTATTTAAGCCTCCATGTAAATCTCACTAGGTCAGGGGTATTTAAGCCTCCTCCATGTATATATCACTAGGTCAGGGGTATTTAAGCCTCCTCCATGTCTATCTCACTAGGTCAGGGTATTTAAGCCTCCTCCATGTATATCTCACTAGGTCAGGGGTATTTAAGCCTCCTCCATGTCTATCTCACTAGGTCAGGGGTATTTAAGCCTCCTCCATGTCTATCTCACTAGGTCAGGGTATTTAAGCCTCCTCCATGTATATCTCACTAGGTCAGGGGTATTTAAGCCTCCTCCATGTCTATCTCACTAGGTCAGGGTATTTAAGCCTCCTCCATGTATATCTCACTAGGTCAGGGGTATTTAAGCCTCCTCCATGTCTATCTCACTAGGTCAGGGGTATTTAAGCCTCCTCCATGTCTATCTCACTAGGTCAGGGTATTTAAGCCTCCTCCATGTCTATCTCACTAGGTCAGGGTATTTAAGCCTCCTCCATGTATATCTCACTAGGTCAGGGGTATTTAAGCCTCCTCCATGTCTATCTCACTAGGTCAGGGTATTTAAGCCTCCTCCATGTATATCTCACTAGGTCAGGGGTATTTAAGCCTCCTCCATGTCTATCTCACTAGGTCAGGCGAATTTAAGCCTACTCCATGTCTATCTCACTAGGTCAGGGTATTTAAGCCTCCTCCATGTATATCTCACTAGGTATTTAAACCTCCTCCATGTATATATCACTAGGTCAGGGGTATTTAAGCCTCCTCCATGTATATCTCACTAGGTCAGGGGTATTTAAGCCTCCTCCATGTATATATCACTAGGTCAGGGGTATTTAAGCCTCCTCCATGTATATATCACTAGGTCAGGGGTATTTAAGCCTCCTCCATGTATATATCACTAGGTCAGGGGTATTTAAGCCTCCTCCATGTATATCTCACCAGGTCAGGGGAATTTAAGCCTCCTCCATGTCTATCTCACTAGGTCAGGGGTATTTAAGCCTCCTCCATGTCTATCTCACTAGGTCAGGGGTATTTAAGCCTCCTCCATGTATATATCACTAGGTCAGGGGAATTTAAGCCTCCTCCATGTATATATCACTAGGTCAGGGGTATTTAAGCCTCCATGTAAATCTCACTAGGTCAGGGGTATTTAAGCCTCCTCCATGTATATATCACTAGGTCAGGGGTATTTAAGCCTCCTCCATGTATATCTCACTAGGTCAGGGGTATTTAAGCCTCCATGTAAATCTCACTAGGTCAGGGGTATTTAAGCCTCCTCCATGTACATCTCACTAGGTCAGGGGTATTTAAGCCTCCTCCATGTATATCTCACTAGGTCAGGGGTATTTAAGCCTCCTCCATGTATATATCACTAGGTCAGGGGTATTTAAGCCTCCTCCATGTATATATCACTAGGTCAGGGGTATTTAAGCCTAAATGTAAATCTCACTAGGTCAGGGGTATTTAAGCCTCATCCATGTATATCTCACTAGGTCAGGGGAATTTAAGCCTCCTCCATGTATATCTCACTAGGTCAGGGGTATTTAAGCCTCCTCCATGTATATCTCACTAGGTGTGGGGAATTTAAGCCTCCTCCATGTATATATCACTAGGTCAGGGGAATTTAAGCCTCCATGTATATATCACTAGGTCAGGGGAATTTAAGCCTCCATGTATATATCACTAGGTCAGGGGTATTTAAGCCTCCTCCATGTCTATCTCACTAGGTCAGGGGTATTTAAGCCTCCTACATGTATATCTCACTAGGTCAGGGGTATTTAAGCCTCCTCCATGTATATCTCACTAGGTCAGGGGTATTTAAGCCTCCATGTAAATCTCACTAGGTCAGGGGTATTTAAGCCTCCTCCATGTATATCTCACTAGGTCAGGGGTATTTAAGCCTCCTCCATGTATATCTCACTAGGTCAGGGGTATTTAAGCCTCCTCCATGTATATCTCACTAGGTCAGAGGAAATTTAAGCCTCCTCCATGTATATCTCACTAGGTCAGGGGTATTTAAGCCTCCTCCATGTATATCTCACTAGGTCAGGGGAATTTAAGCCTCCTCCATGTATATCTCACTAGGTCATGGGAATTTAAGCCTCCATGTATATCTCACTAGGTCAGGGGTATTTAAGCCTCCTCCATGTATATCTCACTAGGTCAGGGTATTTAAGCCTCCTCCATGTATATCTCACTAGGTCAGGGGTATTTAAGCCTCCTCCATGTATATCTCACTAGGTCAGGGGTATTTAAGCCTCCTCCATGTATATCTCAATAGGTCAGGGGTATTTAAGCCTCCTCCATTTATATCTCACTAGGTCAGGGGAATTTAAGCCTCCATGTATATCTCACTAGGTCAGGGGTATTTAAGCCTCCTCCATGTATATCTCACTAGGTCAGGGGTATTTAAGCCACCATCCATAAACACTAGTTCTAATGTGTCCATGATATTTGTGATCTCATTTAGTGCTTAAAACTGTGTTAGGTTCTCCCACCATAATATTAGGATTGTTTGTTGCTTGTGAGCTCATTCGATTGTTATGTATATTTTTTGATGAGTGTGTATTGGGCACAAGGCGAGACCCAGATACATACATTGGAGGCAGATGGTTTGAGTCTTTGATATTTATTAATTATCCTAAATGTCAAAAGGTCAAAACGAGATCAGAGTCCTGGAGGTACAGTGTGGCAGGCAGACTCGAGGTCAGGGCAGGCAGAATGGTAAGGCAGGCTCGAGGTCAGGGCAGGCAGAATGGTCAGGCAGGCTCGAGGTCAGGGCAGGTAGAATGGTCAGGCAGGCAGAATGGTCAGGCAGGCTCGAGGTCTGGACAGGCAGAATGGTCAGGCAGGCTCGAGGTCAGGGCAGGCAGAATGGTCAGGCAGGCTCGAGGTCAGGGCAGGCAGAATGGTCAGGCAGGCAGAATGGCCAGGCAGGCTCGAGGTCAGGGCAGGCAGAATGGTCAGGCAGGCAGAATGGCCAGGCAGGCTCGAGGTCAGGGCAGGCAGAATGGTCAGGCAGGCTCGAGGTCAGGGCAGGCAGAATGGTCAGGCAGGCTCGAGGTCAGGGCAGGCAGAATGGTCAGGCAGGCAGAATGGCCAGGCAGGCTCGAGGTCAGGGCAGGCAGAATGGTCAGGCAGGCTCGAGGTCAGGGCAGGCAGAATGGTCAGGCAGGCTCGAGGTCAGGGCAGGCTCGAGGTCAGGGCAGGCTCGAGGTTAGGGCAGGCAGAATGGTCAGGCAGGCTCGAGGTTAGGGCAGGCAGAATGGTCAGACAGGCTCGAGGTCAGGGCAGGCAGAATGGTCAGGCAGGCTCGAGGTCAGGGCAGGCAGAATGGTCAGGCAGGCTCGAGGTCAGGGCAGGCAGAATGGTCAGGCAGGCTCGAGGTCAGGGCAGGCAGAATGGTCAGACAGGCTCGAGGTCAGGGCAGGCAGAATGGTCAGGCAGGCTCGAGGTCAGGGCAGGCAGCATGGTCAGGCAGGCTCGAGGTCAGGGCAGGCAGAATGGTCAGGCAGGCTCGAGGTCAGGGCAGGCAGAATGGTCAGGCAGGCTCGAGGTCAGGGCAGGCAGAATGGCCAGGCAGGCTCGAGGTCAGGGCAGGCAGAATGGTCAGACAGGCTCGAGGTCAGGGCAGGCAGAATGGTCAGACAGGCTCGAGGTCAGGGCAGGCAGAATGGTCAGACAGGCTCGAGGTCAGGGCAGGCAGCATGGTCAGGCAGGCTCGAGGTCAGGGCAGGCAGAATGGTCAGGCAGGCAGAAAGGCCAGGCAGGCTCGAGGTCAGGGCAGGCAGAATGGTCAGGCAGGCTCGAGGTCAGGGCAGGCAGAATGGTCAGGGCAGGCTCGAGGTCAGGGCAGGCTCGAGGTCAGGGCAGGCTCGAGGTTAGGGCAGGCAGAATGGTCAGTCAGGCTCGAAGTTAGGGCAGGCTGAATGGTCAGACAGGCTCGAGGTCAGGGCAGGAAGAATGGTCAGGCAGGCTCGAGGTCAGGGCAGGCAGAATGGTCAGGCAGGCTCGAGGTCAGGGCAGGCAGAATGGTCAGGCAGGCTCGAGGTCAGGGCATGCAGAATGGTCAGGCAGGCTCGAGGTCAGGGCAGGCAGAATGGTCAGACAGGCTCGAGGTCAGGGCAGGCAGAATAGTCAGGCAGGCTCGAGGTCAGGGCAGGCAGAATGGTCAGGCAGGCTCGAGATTAGGGCAGGCAGAATGGTCAGACAGGCTCGAGGTCAGGGCAGGAAGAATGGTTAGGCAGGCTCGAGGTCAGGGCAGGCAGAATGGTCAGACAGGCTCGAGGTCAGGGCAGGCAGAATAGTCAGGCAGGCTCGAGGTCAGGGCAGGCAGAATGGTCAGGCAGGCTCGAGGTCAGGGCAGGCAGAATGGTCAGGCAGGCTCGAGATTAGGGCAGGCAGAATGGTCAGACAGGCTCGAGGTCAGGGCAGGAAGAATGGTTAGGCAGGCTCGAGGTCAGGGCAGGCAGAATGGTCAGGCAGGCTCGAGGTCAGGGCAGGCAGAATGGTCAGGCAGGCTCGAGGTCAGGGCAGGCAGAATAGTCAGGCAGGCTCGAGGTCAGGGCAGGCAGAATGGTCAGGCAGGCTCGAGGTCAGGGCAGGCAGAATGGTCAGGCAGGCTCGAGGTCAGGGCAGGCAGAATGGTCAGGCAGGCTCGAGGTCAGGGCAGGCAGAATGGTCAGGCAGGCTCGAGGTTAGGGCAGGCAGAATGGTCAGACAGGCTCGAGGTCAGGGCAGGAAGAATGGTTAGGCAGGCTCGAGGTCAGGGCAGGCAGAATGGTCAGGCAGGCTCGAGGTCAGGGCAGGCAGAATGGTCAGGCAGGCTCGAGGTCAGGGCAGGCAGAATGGTGAGGCAGGCTCGAGGTCAGGGCAGGCAGAATGGTCAGGCAGGCTCGAGGTCAGGGCAGGCAGAATGGTCAGGCAGGCTCGAGGTCAGTGCAGGCAGAATGGTCAGGCAGGCCCGAGGTCAGGGCAGGCAGAATGGTCAGGCAGGCTCGAGGTCAGGGCAGGCAGAATGGTCAGGCAGGCTCGAGGTCAGGGCAGGCAGAATGGTCAGACAGGCTCGAGGTCAGGGCAGGCAGAATGGTCAGACAGGCTCGAGGTCAGGGCAGGCAGAATGGTCAGACAGGCTCGAGGTCAGGGCAGGCAGAATAGTCAGGCAGGCTCGAGGTCAGGGCAGGTAGAATATTCAGGCAGGCGGGTACAGAGTCCAGAAAACAAGGGTTAAAGCCGGGAGGACTAGCAAAAGAGAATAGAAAAGGCAGGAGCACACGAAAAACACGCTGGCTTGGAACAAACAAGACGAACTGGCACAGAGAAACAGGAAACACAGGGATATATACACCCGGGATGACATGCGTCACCTGGAGGGGTTGGAGACAGTAACATGGACAGGTGAAACTGATCAGGGTGTGCAGGTGTGGATCATCATTATTTGGACCGTATACTGTAGATAAATGAGACAAATGTGTTTATCGTCCACTAGCATATTGAAAAGGATCCATCTTCCGTGCGGATCTTTTGCAACAGTTTGCACATTCGGATCAAAATGGACTGTCTCTCTTATTTACAAGAGGGCTACTGTACAAGGAGCCGTGTTTAAATATGTACATGTCCTTCCTTGTACAGTGTACAAGGACTCCCGCATCAGTGTAGTCAGGCACAGAACCTGTTCTCGCATTGGAATCTCCACAAAGAAGCACTTTACCCTCTCTGCCTGATATTTAATCATCATAATTATGATGAATCTGAAGGAGGGTCATAATCTGAACATAATTGTCACCACAGATTGTACCTTTTTTGTTAAGTTTGAGCCAAAATGTGGTTTCTCATTTCGTTCAGCGCTGCAGTAAGTCCTGTTTATGCCGAGTTATGATTCCACCTTTATGAGATATGATTTAGTAGAGTCCCTGCTCCGTTTTTAACGGTTGATGTTTGATTGATGGTAGTAAACTTTCTCTATAGCCTGAGGGACACTGAGTATCACTGTCTCCATGACAACATGTCTCTTGAAAACCGTTTTTGTTTTGCTGTTAGGGGGTACTGTGTGTGTAGATTGATGAGGGGGAAAAAACGATTTAATACATTTTAGAATAAGGCTGTAACGTTTATGGACAAAGTTAAGGAGTCTGAATACTTTCTGATTGCATTGTATGTGTTTATTTTGAAAGTTTGTGTGTGTATGTGTGTGTGTTTGTGTGTGTGTGTGTGTATGTGTGTGTTTCTTTTGAAAGTTTTTGTGTGTTTGTGTGTGTGCTTGTGTTGTGCGTTACTGTATGTGTGAATTAAAATGTCTGTCTAGTCCAGTACTATTAGATGCAGTAGTTGGTGCATCTCTGAGAGTTTTAGGTGTGTTTTACCAGAGGTTACCTCAGCATATGTAGGCTGATGATGTAAATGATACATGGTGTGGACTGCATCATGTGGTTCACTACCCTGTTGGACAGTGTTTTACCAGACCCTAGGGTAGTGGTCTGTGCTGTGTAGAGCTGGGCTGAGTTGAGGTGGGCCTGGTCTGGTAGAGCTGTGTTATGATGGTCCTGGTCTGGTAAAGCTGTCCTGAGGCAAGCAGGGTCTGGTAAAGCTGTCCTGAGGCGAGTTGGGTCTGGTAGAACTGTGTTGTGATGGTCCTGGTCTGGTAGAGCAGTGTTGTGATGGTCCTGGTCTGGTAAAGCTGTCCTGAGGCAAGCAGGGTCAGGTAGAGCTGTGTTGTGATGGTCCTGGTCTGGTAGAGCTGTGTTGTGATGGTCCTGGTCTGGTAGAGCTGTGTTGTGATGGTCCTGGTCTGGTAAAGCTGTCCTGAGGCAGGCAGAAAGGTGGCAGATGTAGTAGCCAAGGCGTCTGTGACTGGTTAAACCTCTGTGTGTCTGGTCCTACAGAAGTCTTTACTGGTGTGTCTCTTCACAGATCCTCGTTGGCGAAACACCATCTCAGATGGGAAGGCAAAACAGATGGAGAGAGGAGGAAACCAAGAAACGATTGAAGATTCTGCACAGAGCAATGTGTGGAAATCGTTACCCCCTTGATACACACATAAGTGGGCACACACACACACACACACACACACACACACACACACACACACACAAAATGAAAGCGAGTTTGAAGTCGACTTTATAACCAAAAAATGGCTTAGTTATTTTCAAACTGCAATTAAAATAATCTGTGAGGCTAAGGGAGTGTTTTCTATTGGTCTGAATGGCTGGGGGCTTAGCAGGACCACAGTCTGTTATAATGTCTGTCTGTTACAAGGCCTGTCTGTTATAATGCCTGTCTGTTATAATGCCTGTCTGTTACAAGGCCTGTCTGTTATAATGCCTGTCTGTTATAATGGCTGTCTGTTACAAGGCCTGTCTGTTACAAGGTCTGTCTGTTACAAGGTCTGTCTGTTACAAGGTCTGTCTGTTACAAGGCCTGTCTGTTATAATGCCTGTCTGTTACAAGGCCTGTCTGTTATAATGCCTGTCTGTTATAATGTCTGTCTGTTACAAGGTCTGTCTGTTACAAGGTCTGTCTGTTACAAGGTCTGTCTGTTACAAGGTCTGTCTGTTACAAGGTCTGTCTGTTACAAGGCCTGACAGTTATAATGCCTGTCTGTTACAAGGCCTGTCTGTTATAATGCCTGCTACATGGGAGAAACAGAAAGAAGGAAAATATAAGTGGATATTTCCCCATCAATCAATGTCAGTGTGACTGAATGTTATGGCATTGTGCCTGTCTCTGGTTGTTAATGGACCTGCATTACTACCTCACATCCCCACTATGATGTCCTCTCTCTCGCTCTCTTTCTCGCTCTCTCTCTCTCTCTCTCTCTCTCTCTCTCTCTCTCTCTCTCTCTCTCTGTCTCTGTCTCTGTCTCTGTCTCTGTCTCTGTCTCTGTCTCTCTCTCTCTCTCTCTCTCTCTGCCCCTCTCTCTCTCTCTCTCTCTCCCTCTCTCTTTCTCTCCCTCTCTCTTTCTTGCTGACGTCTGTCTGAATGTCACCACCGAGCCACAAGTCCCCCTAAGGAGGGTGCATTCCACGGCCCCTGCAGTGTGAGGACACTGGGACAGACTAAGAGCTGTCACCAGAGACCACCAGATGAGAGAGATACAGGAGAAGATCTTCTGCCTGCTAATGGCTTACGCAGATGAAAGTAGAAACACACACACACACACACACACACACACACACACACACACACACACACACAAACACGCGTCCTAGAACGCCTGTGCACATTCTGAAAAACACATTTTGACTTTCCTTTTCAAGAGACTTCCGTCTGAGTCATCCAGCTCCAACGAAAGGGTAGAAGAGGAGACTTATGGGAAAGATATCTGTGGCTCAAGCTTCAGCCACAACAACATGTTTCACCTTCCACGGGCCAAGTTAATCCCTACAGTTTTGTAAACTAGACCGCTTTTTCTTTCTCATTCTAGAATGTGTCGACTCCCAGGTATCCAGTCAGCCAATGCCATTCAGTCAGTGTGGGATGGATGAGTCAGTGTAATTGATTTCCGGCGCCAAGTTAGCAGTTGGCATTCGTCTCCTCTTCTTCTCCGACTCAGTCAGAGATGAGAGAATAGCACTCTCAAACATGACCAAAGCTTCAGCCTTCAACTGACACTCATTGTTTGTTCGTTTAAAGTGTGTGTGTGTGTGTGTGTGCTTGTGTGTGTGTGTGTGTGTGTGTCTGCGTGTGTGTGACCTGAATGTTTCCCATTAACTTTGCTTATTACTGATTTTTTATTTACTTGTCATCACCTTGACTACAGTGTGCTTTTCATGAATACTGCAGGGAATAGACATTCTCTGGGGGGCTACAGTATATTATTGTATTTGTGTGTCTAAGTGTGTGTGTCTAAGAGTGTGTGTGTGTGTGTGTGTGTCTGCAGACAGAGTAGTATCCTAGGGACCTAATATGACTTTCATTCAAATCACTTGCATGGCTAGCCACATCAATGTGTGTGTGTGTGTGTGTGTGTGTGTAATTCTTCATCACCACTGATCAATCAACAATGGTTTATTTGTAGCACTCAGAGTGACATCTCATCTACAGCTTCACTGTCTTATATTCATCAGTCACTGAGCAGAAAACTGTCAACAGAACAAAGACAACAGAATTATCATGGGAGAGAGGGAGGGAGGGAGGGAGGGAGGGAGGGAGGGAGGGAGGGAGGGGGGGAGAAGGAGAGAGGGAGAGACAGTGAGGGAGGGAGGGGGGGAGAAAGAGAGAGAGAGGGAGAAAGAGAGAAAGAGAGAGAGAGAGAGAGAGCGCTCATGGCTCCTGAGTTCGGTAAAAAAATATAGAATTAGAGTTGGATGAATGTAGGACTTATACAGGATACTAGCCTCAACATTAAAACCTGCAATCCAAATCACAATTCCAGACCTAAAACCTTGATTTTGGTCCAAATGACCTGAATGAACTATTAGATGGCGCCGGAGAAGATGGCAGATGTTTCACGTGCCCCCAGACGATAGTGTTTTTTTTTTCTCGCTTATTTTGTCACGTTCTGACCGTAGTTCCTTTGTTATGTCTTTGTTTTAGTGTGGTCAGGGCTTCAGTTGGGTGAGTTGGGTGAACCATATTTAGGTAGCCTGTTTTCCATTGTGTTTTGTAGATGGTTGTTTCCTGTTTAGTGTTTTTGTTTCACCTTTCAGGACTGTTTGTTTGGCGTGTGTTGTTTTGTCTAGTGTTGCATATTTCATTAAATAATAGGAATACTTAGCACGCTGCACCTTGGTCCTCCTCTCCTTCCCCAGAAAACAAGCATTACAGAAACACCCACCACCAAAGGACCAAGCAGGGTGGTAACGGGCAGCAGCAGCAGCGGCCGGAATCACAGGACTCCTAGACATGGGAGGAGATTCTGAACGGCAAGGGACCCTGGGCACAGGCTGGAGAATATCACCGCCCCAAGGCTGAGCTGGAGGCAGCGAAAGCTGAGAGGCGGCGGTATGAGGAGGCAGCATGGCAGCGCGGTTGGAAGCCCTAGAGGCAGCCCCAAACATTTCTTGGGGGGGCACACCGGGAGTGTGGCTAAGTCAGGTAGGAGATCTGAGCCAACTCCCCGTGTTTACCAGAGAGCGAGAGGGACCGGGCAGGCACCGTGTTATGCCGTGAGGCGCACAGTGTTCCCGGTGCGTGTGCATAGCCCATTGCAGCGCCTCGTATCGGCCGGGTTAGAGTGGGCATCGAGCCAGGTGTTATAAAGCCGGCTCAGCGCATCTGGTCTCCAGTGCATCTCCTCGGGCCGGTGTACATGGCACCAGCCTTACACATGGTGTCCCCGGTTCGCCAGCACAGCCCAGTGCAGGCTATTCCACCTCGCCGCACTAGCCTGGCTACAGGGAGCATTCAACCAGGTAAGGTTGGGCAGGCTCGGTGCTCAAGAGCTCCAGTGCGCCTGCACGGTCCGGTCTATCCGGTGCCACCACCATGCACCAGCCCTCCGGTGGCAGCCCCCCGCACTAGGCTGTCTCGCCATCTTCTCCCTACAGGTGCTCCCGCCTGTCCAGCGCTGCCAGAGCCTTCCTCCTGCCCAGCACTGCCAGAGTCTCCCGTCTGTCCTGAGCTGCCAGTGCCGCCAGTCTGTCCTGAGCCGTCAGTCAGCCAGGAGCTGCCAGAGCCGCCAGTCAGCCAGGAGCTGCCAGAGCCGTCAGTCAGCCAGGAGCCTGCCAGAGCCGTCAGTCAGCCAGGAGCTGCCAGAGTCGTCAGTCAGCCAGGAGCTGCCAGAGATGTCAGTGAGCCAGGAGCTACCAGAGCCGCTTGTCATGCCGGCGATGCCAGAATCGCCCTTCACTCCGGAGCTGCCGGAGTCTCCCGCCTGTCCGGCGCTGCCGGAGTCTCCCACCTGTACGGCGCTGCCGGAGTCTCCCGCCTGTCCAGCGCTGCCAGAGCCTTCCTCCTGCCCAGCGCTGCCAGAGTCTCCCGTCTGTCCTGAGCTGCCAGAGCTGCCAGTCTGTCCTGAGCCGTCAGTCAGCCAGGAGCTGCCAGAGCCGCCAGTCAGCCAGGAGCTGCCAGAGCCGTCAGTCAGCCAGGAGCCTGCCAGAGCCGTCAGTCAGCCAGGAGCTGCCAGAGTCGTCAGTCAGCCAGGAGCTGCCAGAGATGTCAGTGAGCCAGGAGCTGCCAGAGCCGCCTGTCATGCCGGCGATGCCAGAATCGCCCTTCACTCCGGAGCTGCCGGAGTCTCCCACCTGTACGGCGCTGCCGGAGTCTCCCGCCTGTCCGGCGCTGCCGGAGTCGTCCTTCACTCCGGCGCTGCAGGAATCTCCCGTCCATTTGGGACCCGTTGCTAGGGTCACCAGTCCGAGGTCGGCGGCGAAGATCGCTGCTCGAAAGAGGCCACGGAGGCGGTTGAGGAGGCGGACAAAGACTATGGTGGAGTGGGGTCCACGTCCCGCGCCAGAGCGGCCACCGCAGACAGACACCCACCCAGACCCTCCCCTATAGGTTCAGGTTTTGCGGCTGGAGTCCGCACCTTTGGGGGGGGGGGGGGGGGCGGGGGGGTGTTACTGTCACGTTCTGACCTTTGTTATGTCTTTGTTTTAGTATGGCAGGGCGTGAGTTGGGTGGGTTGTCTATGGCCTGGTATGGTTCTCAATCAGAGGCAGCTGTCATTCGTTGTCCCTGATTGAGAACCATATTTAGGTAGCCTGTTTTCCATTGTGTTTTGTGGGTGGTTGTTTCCTGTTTAGTGTTTTTGTTTCACCTTTCAGGACTGTTTGTTTGGCGTGTGTTGTTTTGTCTAGTGTTGCATATTTCTTTAAATAATATGAACACTTACCACACTGCACCTTGGTCCTCCTCTCCTCTTCCCCAGACGACAAGCGTTACTGTAATATGAATACTTACCACACTGCACCTTGGTCCTCCTCTCCTCTTCCCCAGACGACAAGCGTTACTGTTATATGAATACTTACCACACTGCACCTTGGTCCTCCTCTCCTTCCCCAGACGACAAGCGTTACTGTTATATGAATACTTACCACACTGCACCTTGGTCCTCCTCTCCTCTTCCCCAGACGACAAGCGTTACTGTTATATGAACACTTAGCACGCTGCACCTTGGTCCTCCTCTCCTCTTCCCCAGACGACAAGCGTTACTGTTATATGAACACTTACCAAACTGCACCTTGGTCCTCCTCTCCTTCCCCAGACAACAAGCGTTACTGTTATATGAACACTTAGCACGCTGCACCTTGGTCCTCCTCTCCTCTTCCCCAGACGACAAGCGTTACTGTTATATGAACACTTAGCACGCTGCACCTTGGTCCTCCTCTCCTCTTCCCCATACGACAAGCGTTACTGTTATATGAACACTTACCACACTGCACCTTGGTCCTCCTCTCCTTCCCCAGACGACAAGCGTTACTGTTATATGAACACTTACCACACTGCACCTTGGTCCTCCTCTCCTTCCCCAGACGACAAGCGTTACTGTTATATGAACACTTACCACACTGCACCTTGGTCCTCCTCTCCTTCCCCAGACGACAAGCGTTACTGTTATATGAACACTTACCACACTGCACCTTGGTCCTCCTCTCCTTCCCCAGACGACAAGCGTTACTGTTATATGAACACTTACCACACTGCACCTTGGTCCTCCTCTCCTTCCCCAGACGACAAGCGTTACTGTTATATGAACACTTACCACGCTGCACCTTGGTCCTCCTCTCCTTCCCCAGACGACAAGCGTTACTGTTATATGAACACTTACCATGCTGCACCTTGGTCCTCCTCTCCTTCCCCAGACGACAAGCGTTACTGTTATATGAACACTTAGCACGCTGCACCTTGGTCCTCCTCTCCTTCCCCAGACGACAAGCGTTACTGTTATATGAACACTTAGCACGCTGCACCTTGGTCCTCCTCTCCTCTTCCCCAGACGACAAGCGTTACTGTTATATGAATACTTACCACACTGCACCTTGGTCCTCCTCTCCTTCCCCAGACGACAAGCGTTACTGTTATATGAACACTTACCACACTGCACCTTGGTCCTCCTCTCCTTCCCCAGACGACAAGCGTTACTGTTATATGAACACTTACCACACTGCACCTTGGTCCTCCTCTCCTTCCCCAGACGACAAGCGTTACTGTTATATGAACACTTACCACGCTGCACCTTGGTCCTCCTCTCCTTCCCCAGACGACAAGCGTTACTGTTATATGAACACTTACCACACTGCACCTTGGTCCTCCTCTCCTTCCCCAGACGACAAGCGTTACTGTTATATGAATACTTACCACACTGCACCTTGGTCCTCCTCTCCTCTTCCCCAGACGACAAGCGTTACTGTTATATGAACACTTACCACGCTGCACCTTGGTCCTCCTCTCCTTCCCCAGACGACAAGCGTTACTGTTATATGAACACTTACCACGCTGCACCTTGGTCCTCCTCTCCTTCCCCAGACGACAAGCGTTACTGTTATATGAACACTTACCACACTGCACCTTGGTCCTCCTCTCCTTCCCCAGACGACAAGCGTTACTGTTATATGAACACTTACCACACTGCACCTTGGTCCTCCTCTCCTTCCCCAGACGACAAGCGTTACTGTTATATGAACACTTACCACACTGCACCTTGGTCCTCCTCTCCTTCCCCAGACGACAAGCGTTACTGTTATATGAACACTTAGCACGCTGCACCTTGGTCCTCCTCTCCTTCCCCAGACGACAAGCGTTACTGTTATATGAACACTTACAACGCTGCACCTTGGTCCTCCTCTCCTTCCCCAGACGACAAGCGTTACTGTTATATGAACACTTACCACACTGCACCTTGGTCCTCCTCTCCTTCCCCAGACGACAAGCGTTACTGTTATATGAACACTTAGCACGCTGCACCTTGGTCCTCCTCTCCTTCCCCAGACGACAAGCGTTACTGTTACATGAACACTTACCACACTGCACCTTGGTCCTCCTCTCCTTCCCCAGACGACAAGCGTTACATATTTGCGTTGTTTGTAACTTATTTTTTTACTTATTTTGTACATAATGTTGCCGCTACCGTCTCTTATAACTTCTAGAAATCAGGACTGCGATTAATCACCACGGACTAGCAGGATCCTCTTTTTCCTTTCACGATTCTAACGAGCCCGACGCAAAGGATACGCTGCTTCCTCGGGAACAGGCCCCGATCCCCGTGATCTGCTTGAAGAGGAGGCGGAGAAAGAGGGGCCGAAGGTCCGGCTGACTTCTGAGAATTCGCAGGCGATCGAATAAACCCCCACTTCCCTCCGTTCTGCTAGCAAACGTACAATCATTGGACAATAAAATCGACGAGTTGCGAGGAAGATGCTTCACGGAGTCATGGCTGAATGACAACAACATCAACATACAGCTGGCTGGTTATACGCTGTACCTGCAGGATAGAACAGCGGCGTCTGGTAAGACAAGGGGCGGTGGACTATGTATTTTTGCAAACAACAGCTGGTGCACGATATCTAAGGAAGTCTCAAGCTATTGCTTGCCTGAGGTAGAGTTTCTCATGATAAGCTGTAGACAACACTACCTACGGAGAGAGTTTTCACCTGTATTCTTTGTAGCTGTTTACATACCACCACAGTCAGAGGCTGGCACTAAGACAGCACTGAATGAGCTGTATTCCGTCATAAGCAAACAAGAAAACGCTCGCCCAGAGGTGGCGCTCCTCGTAGTCGGGTACTCTTCAATTACTTGTTACTTTTCTCTCTTATTCTTTCTGTATTTTTTTAAACTGCATTGTCAATCCTGGGCTCGTTAGTAAGCTGTTCACTGTAATGTGTTGTATTCGGGGCATGGGACTAATTCAATTTGATTTGATTTGACTGCAAAGGACCATCAAGAAAAACACTTTTAACAAACCAAAACCTGCAGAAGAAACACAGTGGAACCTGGAAACACCATCCAACACAACACTGAGTGCGTAATATGAAGCTTCTTCTTCTGAAGCTAGAAAGTTAAAGACAACGATATCTAGGTAATGTTGTTATATGATTCTAAGTAAATAAGTATACTAAGCTACCAAGCTGCTAGGACAGAGCAGACCTGGCGGGACCTTCAATTAGCACTCCTGAGTGGTGCAGCAGTCTAAGGCACTGCATCTCAGTGCAGAGGTGTCACTACAGACCCTGGTTCGATTCCAGGCTGTATCACAAATGGCCATAATTGGGAGTCCTATAGGGCGGCGCACAATTGGTCCAGCGTCGTCTGGGTTAGGTTTTGGCCTGTGTAGGCTGTCATTGTAAGTAAGAATGTGTTCTTAACTGACTTAAAGGTTAAATAAGCACTGTAGTGTGAAAACTCTTGAGCCCCACAATGTCAGGAGAGTTTCACAGCCCCCTAATCCCAAATGCAGAGGCCTTTGAAGCCCCAATGGCTTATCCCTGTCCAGAGGTCATTACAATACAGGACCCCATGGATATAAAAGGGAACACTGCAAGGAAGACACTATTTGCTGACTGCTACAAAGAAGGGAACATTAACTTTTTTATTTTACCTTTATTTAACCAGGCAAGGCAGTTAAGAACAAATTCTTATTTTCAATGACGGCCTAGGAACAGTGGGTTCCTGCCTGTTCAGGGGTAGAATGACAGATTTGTACCTCGTCAGCTCGGGGGTTTGAACTTGCAACCTTCCGGTTACAAGTCCAATGCTCTAACCACTGGGCTACCATGCCGCCCCATGAGTAACTTAATTGTCCACACAGACCATCCACTGGCATGGCACAGTGGCACCATCCACTGGCATGGCATAAGAGCACACTACCCCTACGCCAAGAGAGAGGGTATTGGCCCAGAGTGGAAACTCACAATACTAGACACTGAGGAAATTGAAACAACCTCTGTCAACGTGTACAAGTCTGGGACAGTAATGGTGCAGGGCATCCTCATGCAGTTCTAGCAAGACTTTTACAGAATCAAAGACAGAGCACTGCAGGAAAAGATCTCTCTCTGTGATGACTCCCCCATCCTGAGTGAGTTTGAACACACCTCTTCAAACTGTCCTGCAGATGAGGATCGTCACCCACCCAGCACTGAACACACCCAGGTTCCACAACTGCACTGCTCCTCCATCACTGAGAGAGATACATTCACAGAGCTGGAGAGAACCATCCACCAAACCACCAGGTGTGAAACAGGGAAGGTTTAAATTTTTTATTTAACCTTTATATAACTAGGCAAGTTAGTCTAAACCAAATTCTTATTTACAATGACGGCCTATGCCGGCCAAACCTGGACGACGCTGGGCCAATTGTGCGGCGCTCTATGGGACTGACTACTTCGGTATAGAGCAGACCTAACCAACTTTATTAAATTAGTCAAAACAGGAACATTTTACATCTGGTATGAAATTAATAAGGAAATGATCTCAACAGTCCTCGTGTGTCTCATACACTTGAAGTCGGAAGTTTACATACACCTTAGCCAACTACATTTAAACTCAGTTTTTCACAATTCCTGACATTTAATCCTAATAAATAATCTCTGCCTTAGGTCAGTTAGGATCAACACTTTATTTTAAGAATATGAAATATCAGAATAATAGTAGAGAGAATGATTTATTTCAGCTTATATTTCTTTCATCACATTCCCAGTGGGTCAGAAGTTTACACACACTCAATTAGTATTTGGTAGCATTGCCTTTAAATTGTTTAACTTCTTGATGCACCCATCCCGTTAGCGGGATCATTTTCGTCAACATCCGCTGAATTGCAGAGCGCCAAATTCAAAGTAAATTACTAAAAATATTAAATTTTCATGAAATCACAAGTGCAATATAGCAAAACACAGTTTAGCTTGTTGTTAATCCACCTGGCATGTCAGATAATGTTTTGTCTCTCAGCAGACAAAACATTACAAACAGCTAGCAGCCAAGTAGATTGGTCACAAAAGTCAGAAAAGCAATAAAATGAATCGCTTACCTTTGATGATCTTCGGATGTTTGCACTCATGAGACTCCCAGTTACACAATAAATGTTCCTTTTGTTCCATAAAGATTATTTTTATATCCAAAATACCTCCATTTGGCTGGCGCGTTATGTTCAAAAATCCACAGGCTCGAGCTGTCACGACCGGGCAGACGAAAATTCCAAATAGTATCCGTAAAGTTCGTAGAAACATGTCAAATGTATTTTATAATCAATCAATGTTTTTACAATATATAATTGATAATATTTCAACCGGGACTGTAGCTTCTTCAATAGGAGAGAGAGAGAAATGTCTGCTCCAAGCTGTTGCGCATGCAAACCGCTGCTGGCACCCAGCCATACAATGACACAATGTGATCTTTCTAACTCATTTTTCAAAATAAAAGCCTGAAACTATGTCTAAAGACTGTTCCCAACATGTGGAAGCCATAGGAAAAGGAATCTGGTTGATAAATGGAGCGAAGGCAGGCAATGGAACAGAGAGCTTTCAGGAAAAACAGCAGGTTTTCGCCTGCAATATCAGTTCTGTTATACTCACAGACAATATAATGACAGTTTTGGAAACTTTAGAGTGTTTTCTATCCCAACCTGATCAATTATATGCATTCTAGATTCTGGGCCTGAGAAATAGGCAGTTTCATTTGGGTATGTTTTTCATCCATACATCAAAAATACTGCCCCCTACACTCAACAGGTTAACTTGGGTCGAACATTTTGGGTAGCCTTCCACAAGCTTCCCCCAATAAGTTGGGTGAATTTTGGTCCATTCCTCCTGACAGAGCTGGTGTAACTGAGTCAGGTTTGTAGGCCTCCTTGCTCGCACACGCTTGCTGCCCACAAATTTTCGATAGGATTGAGGTCAGGGCTTTGTAATGGCCACTCCAATACCTTGACTTTGTTGTCCTTAAGCCATTTTGTCACAACTTTGGAAGTATGCTTGGGGTCATTGTCCATTTGGAAGACCCATTTGCAACCAAGCTTTAAATTCCTGACTGATGTTTTGAGATGCTGCTTCAATATATCCACATAATTTTCCCCCCTCATGATGCCATCTATTTTGTGAAGTGCACCAGTCCCTCCAGCAGCAAAGCACCCCCACAACATGATGCTGCCACCCCGTGCTTCATGGTTGGGATGGTGTTCTTCGGCTTGTAAGCCTCTCTTTTTTCCTCCAAACATATCGATGGTCATTATGGCCAAACCATAATGGCTATTTTTGCTTCATCAGACCAGAGAACATTTCTCCAAAAAGTACGATCTTTGTCCCCATGTGCAGTTGCAAACCGTAGTCTGGCTTTTTTATGGCAGTTTTGGAGCAGTGGCTTCTTCCTTGCTGAGCAACCTTTCAGGTTATGTCGATATAGGACTCATTTTACTGTGGATATAGATACTTTTGTACCTGTTTCCTCCAGCATCTTCACAAGGTCATTTGCTGTTGTTCTGGGATTGATTTGCAATTTTCTCAATAGAGTATGTTCATCTCTAGGAGACAGAACGCGTCTCCTTCCTGAGTGGTATGACAGCTGCGTGGTCCCATGGTGTTTATACATGCATACTTTTGTTCTTACAGATGAACGTGGTACCCTCAGGCGTTTGGAAATTGCTCCCAAGGATGAACCAGACTTGTGGAGGTCTACAATTTTTTTTCTGAGGTCTTGGCTGATTTATTTTGATTTTCCCATGATGCCAAGCAAAGAGGAACTGAATTTGAAGGTAGGCCTTGAAAAACATCCACAGGTACACCTCCAATTGACTCAAATTATGTCAATTAGCCTATCAGAGGCTTCTAAAGCCAGAACATCATTTTCTGGAACTTTCCAAGCTGTTTAAAGGCACAGTCAACTTAATGTGTGTAAACTGCTGACCCGCTGGAATTGTGATAGTGTGAATTATAAGTGAAATAATCTGTCTGTGAACAATTGTTGGAAAAATTACTTGTGTCATGCACATAGTAGATGTCCTAACCGACTTGCCAAAACTATACTTTGTTAACAAGAAATTTGTGGAGTGGTTGAATAACTGGTTTTAATGACTCCAACCTAAGTGTATGTAAACCTCCGACTTCAACTGGTATATCCCTACAATAAAATCCCCATTAACATGACAACTTCTCCATCATAGAGTGGGAGATAAACAATTCCAAGGCTCAGGGACATGCACTAGTCTGTGGCGACCTAAATGCCAGAACTGGACAAGAACCTGACACCCTCAGCACACAGGGAGACAAACACCTACCTGGAGGTGACAGCATTTCCTCCCCCATACGCCCCCCTAGACACAACTATGACAACATAACCAACGAAAATAGTCACAACTCCTGCAGCTCTGTTGCATGCTGGGTATTTACATAGACAACGGTAGGCTTCGAGGAGACTCCTATGGTAGGTACACCTATAGCTCATCTCTTGGCAGTAGTACTGTAGACTACTTTATCACTGACCTCAACCCAGAGTCTCTCAGAGCGTTCACAGTCAGCCCACTGACACCCCTATCAGACCACAGCAAAATCACAGTCTACTTAAACAGAGCAATACTCAGTCATGAGGCATCAAAGCCAAAGGAACTGAATTATAATAATAAATGCTATAGATGGAAGGAATGCAGTGTGTAAATACACCAAAAAACAATGAGGCAACAACAAATTCAATCCCTTCAAGACAATTTCCTGGACAAAATGTTTCACTGTAATAGTGAAGGTGTAAACTTGGCAGTAGAAAACCTAAACAGTATTTTTCACCTCTCAGCTTCCCTATCAAAAAAGGTTACGCAGGAAACCTAAGAAAATGAACAACAATGACAAATGGTTTGATGAAGAATGCAAAAACCTAAGAAAGAAATTGAGAAACCTGTCCAACCAAAAACATAGAGACCCTGAAAACCTGAGTCTACGCCTTCACTATGGTGAATCACTAAAACAATACAGACATACACTACGGAAAAAGAAGGAACAGCACTTTCTGACGTGAATCTAACCACTTCTGGGAAAATTGGAAAACTATTTACACATCATCCAACAGGACAACCAGTGAAGAACAAACACCATTGTAAATACAACTCATATTTATGTTTATTTATTTTCCCTTTTGTACTTTAACTATTTGCTCATCGTTACAACACTGTATATAGACATAATATGACATTTGATATGTCTCTATTCCTTTGGAACTTTTGTGAATGTAATGTTTACTGTTCATTTTTATTGTTGATTTCCCATGCCAATAAAGCCCCTTAAATTTTGAATTGAGAGAGAGAGAGAGAGAGAGAGAGAGAGAGAGAGAAGAGAGAGAGAGAGAGAGAGAGAGAAGAGAGAGAGAGAGAGAGACAGAGACAGAGACAGAGACAGAGACAGAGAGACAGAGAGACAGAGAGAGAGACAGAGACAGAGAGAGAGAGAGAGAGATGCTTGTTTGCTGCGGTGGAGCGATGAGTCATTGACTGTCCTTGTTCTTCTCATCTGCGAGATTGAAAAGTTAATTGAAGCTGTTCCTCTTAAGAAATGTATATATATAAAAAGCTACAAAAACAAGAGCTCCCTTCTTAAGAACGTGACCCTCTTAACTCCTGCCGTTTCCAAGAGGCTGTTGTCTTTCATGTACTCACCATGATACCCCCACCCCGTTTAGTCAAGAGAGGGCACTAGAACTACATGCATGCTGTCTTTCCTTCCTCTGTTTATATGGTGAACACCCTGCTTATATAACAAAGTGATTTGGGGGACAGTTTCATTGATTTAGAATAGTGTGGCTGGCTCTACCTGGGCCCACGGCTCAGCATGGGGTAGGAACTAATCTTCCCAGTGCCGGTGGGGAGAGGGGGGATCACTTTACACTGTTCCTCTATGTGTGAGTTTCACTGGATTTGGAATTTAAATTTAGACAGCGACTTAGTGGTCTGAGGTGGAGTTCTGTCCACCTCTCGCTCTACCTTTATTACTACTGATCTGTGAGAACATCACAGCTAAAAGTAAAACATCACAACCCTCAGGGATCATAAGGAAAGGAGGTGAGGACAGGAAGGATTGAGAGTATTGAATCTAAGTGTTCATGGTCATCACCGTAGCGTCTCAGTAGCTTTCTCTCCTCGTCTCCTTCATTTGCTCTGATTGGGAAAGAAGTGGGCAGGTACAAACAGAGTCCATTATGTCTCTCACCTGTCCAGTCCCTTTAGATCAGTGCAGAGACAGGGAGGGGATGGGAGGGGACTGAGACCACTGAGATGCCCCTCAGTACTTACCCTTGCTGAGCCGGGAAACCAGCAGGACTGGGGGCCTCTGGGACTGGAGTTGTGTACCTCTGAGTAATACAGTGATTTAATCCAATTCCTTGTCTGCATATCTGAAGGTACTTTGATAGTCATCATTATGGTGTTGGCCTCACATAGACTTCCTGTGGGCTTTAGGGCAGCAGCTGTCATATTTCTCCTTCAGATGAGCACTGAAGGGTTGACATGGAAACATAAAGATGGATGGAAAGAGTGAGAGGAAAGCAGGGGAAAGGATGGAAGGAAATAAGTGATACTGCGATAGTTGGTAAAATATGGTTCCATCTGTGGTTATTATGCCAATAAGGATAATCTAATGAGTATGATAATGATCATCGAATTGAAAGACGCATTCATTTGAAGACAGCAGGGTTGAGATCAGCTTCTCCTTGTTCCTCTGTCCCCCCTTTTCCACTCTCTCTTTCTTCTCAATCTTTCTCTCTCTCTCTTCTCCTATTTTCTTCTCAATCTTTCTCTCTCTCTTCTCCTCTTTTCTTCTCAATCTTTCTCTCTCTCTCTTCTCTTTTTTTCTCAATCTTTCTTACTCTCTCTTCTCCTCTTTTCTTCTCAAACTTTCTCCCTCTCTCTTCTCCTCTTTTTTTCTCAGCTTTTTCTATCAAACCTTTCTACTGTCTTTTCTTGTTCTTTTTCTGACTCCATTTCTCAATTTCTCTATCTCTTATTCCCAGCAGTCTGAATATGATCTAGTTTTACTGAGCTTGTAACAGCACGGCTGTGTGTTGTGTTGTGGGTGTGTCTTTAGTTACATTCACGCTTGTACAGTATCTATCCATGCTCCTTTCTCTCTTTCTCCAAGTCCCCCTCTCTCCCTCTGCTCCTTTCTCTCTTTCTCCAAGTCCCTCTCTCTCCCTCTGCTCATTTCTCTCTTTCTCCAAGTCCCCCTCTCTCCCTCTGCTCCTTTCTCTCTTTCTCCAAGTCCCCCTCCCTCCCTCTGCTACTTTCTCTCTTTCTCCAAGTCCCCCTCTCTCCCTCTGCTCCTTTCTCTCTTTCTCCAAGTCCCCCTCCCTCCCTCTGCTACTTTCTCTCTTTCTCCAAGTCCCCCTTTCTCCCTCTGCTCCTTTCTCTCTTTCTCCAAGTCCCCCTCTCTCCCTCTGCTCCTTTCTCTCTTTCTCCAAGTCCCCCTCTCTCCCTCTGCTCATTTCTCTCTTTCTCCAAGTCCCCCTCTCTCCCTCTGCTCCTTTCTCTCTTTCTCCAAGTCCCCCTCTCTCCCTCTGCTCCTTTCTCTCTTTCTCCAAGTCCCCCTCTCTCCCTCTGCTCCTTTCTCTCTTTCTCCAAGTCCCCCTCTCTCCCTCTGCTCCGTTCTCTCTTTCTCCAAGTCCCCCTCCCTCCCTCTGCTCCCTTCTCTCTTGCTTTCTCCCCCGTCACTCTGCTTGACTCTCTCGCCCTCTCTCCATCCCCTTCTCTCACATCCCTCTTGCCTCACTTTTTCTCCCCTTTTTCTCCCCACTCTCTAACAACATACCCCTCTCCTTCTATCCCCTCCCTCCTGCTCTCTCTCCTTCCCTCTCTCCTTCTCACTGTCCTTATATGGGACAGTGATGAATGTGTTGTTCTAGCAGACGGTGGCGAGGTTGGGAACTGTGGCCTCTGGGTCTACAGGCCTGAGCTCAGGGATGTGTGTGTGTTTTTGTGTGTGTGTGTGTGTGTGTGTTTTTGTGTGTGTGTGTGTGTGTGTGTGTGTGTGTGCATCGTCTAAGTGTTGTGTCACAATCTAAGAGCATCAAACAGTTTGTGCAGATTTGACTTTGATGTCTTCCTCTGTGTGCAGGTCCTGTGCCACTCTCAAATGTGCATTATTCCTGTCCTAAAAGGAAGTAGGTTGCCATGGTTGTCAGAAACAATAACCATAATAACAGGGTTTGACTCTGTGCTCCATCCATCCGCCACACTGGAGTTCAGTCTATAACAATGACAGAGACAGCTGCCCAGAACAAGGATCCCCACTCCTACTGTAGAAACACACAGTTACCAAGAATAAGTGCTGTCACATCCCTCCTCTCTGCCTCTTCTCTCTTGTTGACTGACTGGGGCTATGATTGTTCACACATGCACACACGCACACACGCACTCTTTGATGATATGAACGTTGAAAATGGATAATGCTGGAAAAACAATGGTGTTGGGTGAAGAGCAGAACAAAGCAGGGAGGACAGGAGACATGATAGTTATGATGACAAGATAATGACAGAGCAATAGCAACGTGCTGCAGACTAGAGCAACACATGTACCATCACACCATGTGAGTCGTGATCTGACTCTGGAGACGTTCACGAACACACCCTCACACTTATTGAGCGTGCAAACACCCACCCACCCACACAAGCACCCCCCCCCCCCCCGCCACACACACAAGAACAATCACAACATTGTATAACTTCATCCCACTGAATTGCTCACTGCCTCATGTTCTTGTCTGATGCTTTCTTAGTGGTTAATCTTCTCGTTTCTGTCTGATATGGAGTGAGAACCAGGCAGGTCACCCATGATATAAGTCAGTACTCGATGTCCATCCATGTTTGAGGACGCCGGGAGATACCGGCCACTAGGGGCAACAGTGAGCTCTGTTACCTTCAAGTAGGTTTCGGTTTTGTGTTGTGGACGGGGAGGACATAAGCATCTCACTGGGAGGGGGTAAGCATCTTACTGGGAGGGGGTAAGCATCTTATTGGGAGGGGGTAAGCATCTTATTGGGAGGGGGTAAGCATCTTACGGGGAGGGGGTAAGCATCTTACTGGGAGGGGGTAAGCATCTTACTGGGAGGGGGTAAGCATCTTACTGGGAGGGGGTAAGCATCTTACTGGGAGGGGGTAAGCATCTTACGGGTAGGGGGTAAGCATCTTACTGGGAGGGGGTAAGCATCTTACTGGGAGGGGGTAAGCATCTTACGGGGAGGGGGGAGGGCCTTAATATCTTACTGGGAGGGGGTAAGCATCTTACGGGGAGGGGGGAGGGCCTTAATATCTTACTGGGAGGGGGTAAGCATCTTATGGGGAGGGTGGAGGGCATTAATATCTTACGGGGAGGGGGTAAACATCTGCCTGGTTAGAAAGTTTGCATGTTAGAGAATTCTGAGTTAATGCCTTAACGTAACCTGAAACACTTCTAAATGTTACGTTTGGAACAACTTTCGAAAGTTGACGTTTGAGAAACACGGATGAACGTCTAATTCTGACATGAGACAGTGAAAGCTAGTCGATATGAGATTGCAGTTGTAGCATCCTGCTAATTTGTTCAAACTGTCCAAGCCTCATTGAGCCCCACCGTCAGCAGTCCTCAACATGATTAAGAGAACCAATCAACTGATGTCTCCTCTCCTCTCCTCTCCTCTCCTCTCCTCTCCTCTCCTCTCCTCTCCTCTCCTCTCCTCTCCTCTCCTCTCCTCTCCTCTCCTCTCCTCTCCTCTCCTCGCCTCGCCTCGCCTCGCCTCGCCTCTCCTCTCCTCGCCTCACACCACCACGATCACCCAGTCACAAATCTGCATTTTTAAGGTAAGGGTTAAGTTCAGGTAGTAACTCTGAAGGTTTGTGATAGAAAGTTTTTATTTTTATTTTATTACTATCTCTGAGGCAGATGCTTACGCAGCCAGGTCACACATGATGCAGGTAGTATTTGACGTCCATCCACGTCTGAGGATGTCGGTAGATGACGTGGTAAGGTGGCAGCAGGGAGCGCTGTTACCTTCAAATAGGTTTTGGTTTTGCTAAGGCGTTTTGAAATGTGGTAAACATGGATGAACGTTTAATTCTGGCGTGAGACAGTGACAGCTGGTAGGGAGAGGGAGAGGATGAGCCTGGGAGAGGGAGAGGGAGAGGATGAGCCTGGGAGAGGGAGAGGGAGAGGATGAGCCTGGGAGAGGGAGAGGGAGAGGGAGAGGGAGAGGATGAGCCTGGGAGAGGGAGAGGATGAGCCTGGGAGAGGGAGAGGGAGAGGATGAGCCTGGGAGAGGGAAAGGGAGAGGATGAGCCTGGGAGAGGGAGAGGGAGAGAGAGAGAGAGAGAGAGGGAGAGGATGAGCCTGGGAGAGGGAGAGGGAGAGGATGAGCCTGGGAGAGGGAGAGGGAGAGGATGAGCCTGGGAGAGGGAAAGGGAGAGGATGAGCCTGGGAGAGGGAGAGGGAGAGAGAGAGAGAGAGAGAGGGAGAGGATGAGCCTGGGAGAGGGAGAGGGAGAGGATGAGCCTGGGAGAGGGAGAGGGAGAGGATGAGCCTGGGAGAGGGAGAGGGAGAGGGAGAGGGAGAGGATGAGCCTGGGAGAGGGAGAGGGAGAGGATGAGCCTGGGAGAGGGAGAGGGAGAGGATGAGCCTGGGAGAGGGAGAGGGAGAGGTTGAGCCTGGGAGAGGGAGAGGATGAGCCTGGGAGAGGGAGAGGGAGAGGATGAGCCTGGGAGAGGGAGAGGGAGAGGGAGAGGATGAGCCTGGGAGAGGGAGAGGGAGAGAGAGAGGGAGAGGATGAGCCTGGGAGAGGAAGAGGATGGGAAAGAGAAAGAAGCATCTCAGAAACTCAGTCTGAAGTTTCTCTGGAGAGTAAAAATTGAGATGTAGGGAGACAAATTGATCAGTCATTGAGTGAGTTGATGATGTTTTGAAGTGCCAGCAGTTGTTGATGAGGAGTGTGTGAGGTCAGGAGTGTTTGACTCATGCATTTGCATTTTAGTCATTTACCAGACGCTTTTATCCAAGTGCGACACACACACACACACACACACAAACACACACACACACACACACACGCGCAGACACACACACACACACACACACACACACACACACACACACACACACACACACACACACACACACACACACACACACACACACACACACACACACACACATATGACACATAAACACACCGTTCAGGCATGAGTGGATTGGCTGTCTAATCAGGACCATATCAATGAGTCCCTTTCCCAGCATCCTTAGCTCAGACGCGTCGCTAAAGCTTATCTTCCTGACATTTTATTAGCCTCTGTTCACCTCCGCATTCACGCACACAGACACAGACACCCATAGACATGCACACAGACACAGACACCCATAGACATGCACACAGACACCCATAGAGATGCACACAGACACAGACACCCATAGACACGCACACAGACACAGACACCCATAGACATGCACAGACACCCATAGACATGCACACAGACACAGACACCCATAGACATGCACACAGACACAATTATATTAACCTCTGTTTAATTCTTGTCCGACACGCCGTCATGTTCAAACAAATAGATGCCTGTCTGGGGATGAAGAAAGGAGAGTAGAGAGAGAGAGAGAGAGAGTGAATGAGAGGGAGAGAGGGAGAGGGGGAGAGGGAGAGAGGGAGAGAGAGAGAGAGAAGGAGAGGGAGAGAGAGGGAGAGAGTGAATGAGAGAGAGAGAGAAAGAGAGAGGGAGAGAGAAAGAAAGAGAGAGGGAGAGAGTGAATGAGAGAGAGAGAGAGAAAGAGAGAGGGAGAGAGAAAGAGAGAGAGAGAGAATGAGAGGAAGACAGGGAGAGAGAAAGAGAGAGAGAGAAAGAGAGAGGGAGAGAGAAAGAGAGAGCGAGAGGGAGAGAGAGAGAGAGAGAGAGTGAATGAGAGGGAGAGAGAGTGAATGAGAGAGAGAGAAAGAGAGAGAGAGGGAGAGAGGGAGAGAGAAAGAGAGAGAGAGCAAGAGAGAAAGAGAGAGAGAGAGAGAGAGTGAATGAATGAGAGGGAGAGAGGGAGAGAGAAAGAGAGAGAGAGAGAGAATGAGAGAGAGTGAATGAGAGGGAGAGAGGGAGAGAGAAAGAGAGAGAGAGAGTGAATGAGAGAGAGAGGTGGTGTGAAACGTCTGGTACATGTCAATGTACCCAAGTCTGTGTGTGTGTTTGATGGGGTAATGCCTGGGTGCAGTTTGGCAAACATTGATACAGTCTCTTTTGTCGCTCATGTGCTGTGAAATATGCGGTACCAGGATAATCATACACTCATCCCCTAGTGGAACGGAGGAGAGAAAGAAAGTTTGAGCGGGGTGGGTGAGGTATAGTGGGGAGTGCATAGAGATGGAGTGAGATGCACAGTAGAGATGGAGTGAGAGATCAGTAGAGATGGAGTGAGAGATCAGTAGAGATGGAGGGAGAGAACAGTAGAGATGGAAGGAGAGAACACTAGAGATGGAGTGAGAGAACAGTAGAGATGGAGGGAGAGAACAGTAGAGATGGAGGGAGAGAACAGTAGAGATGGAGAGAGAGATCAGTAGAGATGGAAGGAGAGAACAGTAGAGATGGAGTGAGAGAACAGTATAGATGGAGGGAGAGAACAGTAGAGATGGAGGGAGAGAACAGTAGAGATGGAGGGAGAGAACAGTAGAGATGGAGGGAGAGAACAGTAGAGATGGAAGGAGAGAACAGTAGAGATGGAGTGAGAGAACAGTATAGATGGAGGGAGAGAACAGTAGAGATGGAGGGAGAGAACAGTAGAGATGGAGGGAGAGAACAGTAGAGATGGAAGGAGAGAACAGTAGAGATGGAGTGAGAGAACAGTATAGATGGAGGGAGAGAACAGTAGAGATGGAAGGAGAGAACAGTAGAGATGGAGTGAGAGAACAGTATAGATGGAGGGAGAGAACAGTAGAGATGGAGGGAGAGAACAGTAGAGATGGAGGGAGAGAACAGTAGAGATGGAAGGAGAGAACAGTAGAGATGGAGTGAGAGAACAGTATAGATGGAGGGAGAGAACAGTAGAGATGGAGGGAGAGAACAGTAGAGATGGAGGGAGAGAACAGTAGAGATGGAAGGAGAGAACAGTAGAGATGGAGTGAGAGAACAGTAGAGATGGAGGGAGAGAACAGTGGAGATGGAGGGAGAGAACAGTAGAGATGGAGGGAGAGAACAGTAGATATGGAGGGAGAGATCAGTAGAGATGGAGGGAGAGAACAGTAGAGATGGAGGGAGAGAACAGTAGAGATGGAGGGAGAGAACATAAGAGATGGAGGGAGAGAACAGTGGAGATGGAGGGAGAGAACAGTAGAGATGGAGGGAGAGAACAGTAGATATGGAGGGAGAGAACAGTAGAGATGGAAGGAGAGAACAGTAGAGATGGAGGGAGAGAACAGTAGATATGGAGGGAGAGATCAGTAGAGATGGAGGGAGAGAACAGTATAGATGGAAGGAGAGAACAGTAGAGATGGAGGGAGAGAACAGTAGAGATGGAGGGAGAGAACAGTATAGATGGAAGGAGAGAACAGTAGAGATGGAGTGAGAGAACAGTATAGATGGAGGGAGAGAATAGTAGAGATGGAGTGAGAGAACAGTAGAGATGGAGGGAGAGAACAGTAGAGATGGAGGGAGAGAACAGTAGAGATGGAGGGAGAGAACAGTAGAGATGGAGGGAGAGAACAGTAGAGATGGAGGGAGAGAACAGTAGAGATGGAGGGAGAGAACAGTAGAGATGGAGGGAGAGAACAGTAGAGATGGAGGGAGAGAACAGTAGAGATGGAGGGAAAGAACAGTAGAGATGGAGGGAGAGGAAGATAGACAAAGACAATGGTCTGCTCCTGAGCTCCCCTTTCTGTTACCATGTGTTTTTGTAAGATTCTCTGTGGAAACTGTTAAAAGTCGTCATTGTGCATGTAGTTTTGTTGTTTAGAAACTTAGAACTTAGAAATCATTGCTATGGAATGGAATTATTCAATTCAATTCAATTCATGGGCTTTATTGGCTTGGATAACATATGTTTACATTGCCAAAGCAAGTGAAATAGATAATAAACAAAAGTGAAATAATCAATAAAACATTTGTAGCAGTAACATTACACTCACAGAAGTTCTAAAATAATAAAGACATTACAAATGTTATATTATGTATAAATACAGTGTTGTAATGATGTGCAAATGGTTAAAATACACAAGGGAAAATAAATAAACATAAATATGGGCTGTATTTACAATGGTGTTTGTTCTTCACTGGTTGCTCTTTTCTTGTGGCAACAGGTCACACATCTTGCTGCTGAGATTGCATACTATGCTATTTCACCCAATAGATATGGGAATTCATCAAAATTTGATTTGTTTTCGAATTCTTTGTGGGTCTGTGTAATCTGAGGGAAATATGCGTCTCTAATATGGTCATACATTTGGCAGGAGGTTAAGAAGTGTAGCTCAGTTTCCACCTCATTTTGTGGGCAGTGTGCACATAGCCTGTCTTCTCTTGAGAGTCATGTCTGCCTATAGCGGCCTTTCTCAATAGCAAGGCTATGCTCACTGAGTCTGTATATAGTCAAAGCTTTCCTTAAGTTTGGGTCAGTCACATTGGTCAGGTATTCTTCCACGGTGAACTCTCTGTTTACAGCCAAATAGCGTTCTAGTTTGCTCTGTTTTTTTCCAAAAAACTGTTTATTCTTTCCAATGTCTCAAGAATAATCTTTTTGCTTTCTCATGAAAACTGTCCTGAGCTGCCAGAGTCGCCCGTCTGTCCTGAGCTGCCAGAGTCGCCCGTCTGTCCTGAGCTGCCAGAGTCGCCCGTCTGTCCTGAGCTGCCAGAGTCGCCCGTCTGTCCTGAGCTGCCAGAGTCCCCCGTCTGTCCTGAGCTGCCAGAGTCGCACGTCTGTCCTGAGCTGCCAGAGTCGCCCGTCTGTCCTGAGCTGCCAGAGTCGCCCGTCTGTCTTGAGCTGCCAGAGTCGCCCGTCTGTCTTGAGCTGCCAGAGTCGCCCGTCTGTCCTGAGCTGCCAGAGTCGCCCGTCTGTCCTGAGCTGCCAGAGTCGCCAGCCAGTCAGCTGCCAGAGCCGTCCGTCAGTCAGGAGCTGCCAGAGCCACCCTTCACTCCGGCGCTGCCGGAATGGTCCTTTACTCCGGCGCTGCCGGAGTCTCCCGCCTGTCCGGCGCTGCCGGAATCGCCCATCCATTCAGGGCCCGCTGCTAGGGTCCCCAGTCCGAGGTCGGCGGCGAGGGTCGCCGCTCTAAAGGCGCCACTGAGGCGGGGAAAGAAGTGGGCAAAGACTATGGTGGAGTGGGGTCCACATCCCGCGCCATAGACAGACGCCCACCCAGATCCTCCCCTATAGGTTCAGGTTTTGCGTCCGGAGTCCGCACCTTTGGGAGGGTACTGTCACGTTGTGACCTTAGTTCTTTTGTTATGTCTTTGTTTTAGTATGGTCAGGGCGTGAGTTGGGTGGGTAGTCTATGTTCGTTTTTCCTTGTTGTGGTTTTGCGTTTGGCCTGGTATAGTTCTCAATCAGAGGCAGGTGTCATTAGTTGTCTCTGATTGAGAATCATACTTAGGTAGCCTTTTCCCACCTGTGTTTCGTGGGTGATTGTTGTGTATGTCACCAGACAGGACTGTTTCATGTCATTCCCTTTGTTATTTTTGTTTTAGTGTTCTGTGTTTAATAAATTCATCATGAACACGTACACGCTGCGCATTGGTCATCCGATCCTTCATACTCCTCAGACGCGGATGACGAACGTTACAATTTGGTTGGGTCTAATTGTGTTGCTGTCCTGGGGCTCTGTGGGGTGTGTTTGTGTTTGTGAACAGAGCCCCAGGACCAGCTTGCTTAGGGGACTGTTCTCCAGGTTCCTCTGGCTGTAGGTGATGGCTTTGTTATAGAATGTTTGGGAATCGTTTGGGAAGAATGTTTGGGAAGAGTTTTTAACGGCTCTTTTCTGGATTTTGATAATTAGCGGGTATCGGCCTAATTTTGCTCTGCATTAATTATTTGGTGTTTTACGTTATACACAGGGGATATTTGTGCGTAACTGGTGGCAGGGTAGTCAGACGCAGGAGAGCAGAACTGGGTAATAACCAGAGCAGTTTAATTATCAAAACCAACGGTATCCAGAAATACAAAATATGGGTACAAAACCCGTCACGCACCAGTCAAAATGTGCACAATCAGGGCCTCCCGGGTGGCGTGGTTAAGGGTGCTGTACTGCAGCGCCAGCTGTGCCATCAGAGACTCTGTGTTTGCGCCCAGGCTCTGTCGTAAACGGCCGCGACCGGGATGTCCGTGGGGCGACGCACAATTGGCCTAGCGTCGCCCGGGTTAGGGAGGGGTTGGCCGGTAGGGATGTCCTTGTCTCATCGCGCACCAGCGACTCCTGTGGCGGGCCGGGTGCAGTGCGCGCTAA
>NC_143045.1:35742500-35745000 GCF_057628025.1 Oncorhynchus mykiss
TTATCTCTATATCTCTCTGTCTTTATCTCTATATCTCTATATCTCTCTGTCTTTATCTCTATATCTCTCTGTCTTTATCTCTATATCTCTATATCTCTCTGTCTTTATCTCTATATCTCTCTGTCTTTATCTCTATATCTCTCTGTCTTTATCTCTATATCTCTCTGTCTTTATCTCTATATCTCTCTGTCTTTATCTCTATATCTCTATATCTCTCTGTCTTTATCTCTATATCTCTCTGTCTTTATCTCTATATCTCTATATCTCTCTGTCTTTATCTCTATATCTCTCTGTCTTTATCTCTATATCTCTCTGTCTTTATCTCTATATCTCTATATCTCTCTGTCTTTATCTCTATATCTCTCTGTCTTTATCTCTATATCTCTCTCTTTCTTCTCCTTAAATTTGGAAGGAATTAATTTGTTCAAAACTGTTCAACTATGTCTTCCCTCTATTTGAGTTAACCACAAATTGCTAGTTAGCTGTGGCTTATGCTTTCAATACTACATTCATTCTCTGATCTTCTGATTGGGCGGACAACATGTCAGTTCATGCTGCAAGAGCTATGATAGGTTGGAGGACGGCCTCTGGAAGTGGTCATAATTACTGTGTAAGTCATTCTATGGAAGGGGGTGAGATCAATGAGCCTCCTAGATTTTGTATTGAAGTCAATGTACCCAGAGGAGGATGGAAGCTAGCTGTCCTCTGGCTACACCATGGTACTACCCTACAGAGTGCTGCTGAGGCTAATTGTAAAGGCAGATTTCCTCCTTTTCGTCTGAAGAGGAGTAAGGATCGGACCAAGATGCGGCGTGGTAAGTGTTCATGATGATTTTAATAAGAAAAGCACTGAACACTATGAAATACAAAAACAATAAACTAATACGTGAAAATAACCAAACCGAAACAGTACCGTGTGGCGACAAACACACACACGGAAACAAACACCCACAAACCAACAGTGAAACCCAGGCTACCTAAATATGGTTCTCAATCAGGGACAACGATAAACAGCTGCCTCTGATCGAGAACCATATCAGGCCAAACACAGAAAGAGAAAAAACCTAGAAACACAAACATAGACTGCCCACCCCAACTCACGCCCTGACCATACTAAATAAAGACAAAACAAAGGAAATAAAGGTCAGAACGTGACACTACTGTAGTCATTCTTTGCAAAACAGTGTGTTTTAATCAATTATTTGGTGACAGGTGATTATATTTTGTATATTTTTATCAAAAAAATAAATATCTTATTTAATGTTTCACTATTTTGATATTTTATGAAATTCACTAAAGTGGCTGGTCCTCCTCTGAGGAGCCTCCACTAGACGTCGACTCTGAGCTCTCTGGTTTAGTGGTACAGTACTGACAGTCCCCTTTTGGAATACAGAGTATACCCTACTTGTGGAAGCATTGTATAGAATCCAGTCAGGGGTGTGCTGGTAGCTACATGGTGGAGTCACACATCAGTGGCAGTGTGTTAGTGGGATGTAGTCGTTAGTTGGGTAGAGTGTGTGTGTCTCAGTATCTCCTGTAATTGCTTGTTAAACTCATGGCACACACACCCCAGCCCACACACAGAGACAGAAAGAGAGAAAGATGTATAGAGCTAGAGAAGAGAAAGGGAAACTTGAGATCCTCATTGCTCATTACGAGGCCTTGCTACACTGTCTTGTCTGCCTTCTCTCTCTTTTCTCTCTCTCCGTAGTGAGTTCTCCCGCCCTCTCCTCCGTTCGTTCGCTCCCTCGCTTTCACCAGGCTCTAATTGACGGAGAAGCAGAGCTTGGATTGGAGGATGATTTACGAAGTGATGAAAGAGTGTAGGGGCTCGACTCAGGAGGGAACCTACAGTCGTTTGTCTGAAGAGAATGAGGGAAAGGGAAGGAGGGATGAAGAACACTATATATTTCAGAAACATCTCCCCTACTCTTCATCACCCCGTTTCACCTCCTGACTTCTCCTCTCCCCTCTTAACTCTCTTTAAAACTTCCTGCCCTCTCCTCCTCCCTTCAACCCCCCACCACCTCTCTCCTCCACAAGCTTCTCTTCTCTTTTTTCTTCTTACCACTTCCGTCCCCTAACCCTCTCCATTCATTGGCTCTCCTTCCTTACTTTGACCACCTTTTTCAACTTCTGCGTGTGTATATGAGACAGAGAGAGGGGGTGTGAGAGGGAGCGAGTGAGAGAGAGAGAGAGAGAGAGGGGGTGTGAGAGGGAGCGAGTGAGAGAGAGAGAGAGAGAGAGAGAGAGAGAGAGAGAGAGGGGGGGTGAGAGGGAGAGAGAGAGAGGAGGTGAAAGGGAGAGAGAGAGAGAGAGAGAGAGAGAGAGAGAGAGAGAGAGAGAGAGAGAATGAGAAAGAGTGGGAGAGATAGAGTGGGATAGAGAGAGGGTGAGAAACAGTGGGAGAGAAAGAGTGGGAGAGAAAGAGAGATGTGAGACTTGCCCTCCAAGTGCCCATGCTGGCTTTGATGAGAGACTCTAAAGGCCATCCATATTA